>NC_050454.1:45464517-45759517 GCF_903995425.1 Onychomys torridus | reverse complement strand
ACAAGTGGCCACTGTTAATCAAAGGCTGAGCATGTGACCTATCTGGATGAGGCAAGGTTGCACTAAATGTTTCTGTGTTTGGTGAAGAAATTACACATACTTGGTATATAAATGAGGGAATATTTCTCATTCAGATCAGTGTTCTAAAGCCATGAAAAAGCTGGACTTAGAAAAAGCTACACAGAAAAGAGGAAGTTGTAGCATAGATAATGGCAGAAAAAAGTAACCTCAAATTCCCAACTTAACCATCATATTGTTCTACTACTTCTTGAAGATGTGGAGAAAGGAATTTATTTTCACTAAGTAAACTGAATTGAGCTACAGTTAATTAGAGATAAAAGTGCCATGTGATATAATATTCAGAGGACCTAATCCAGAAGAAATAACATTGGATAGGTGCTACTTTTATCTAAAAAAAAAACAAAACAAAAACAAAACAAAAAACAAAAACATTTACATGAATAAATCAATAGAAATGAAGACATATTACCCATAAACTATGTAACTATATACTACAACAGTAGTAAGTAATAACCGAGTGATTTGGTGGCAGTCAAGGACACAATAAATAAAATTGCATTCTTCCTTAAATATTAATTAACAAAGATTTTGAAAATGATGTTGTGGACATTAAAAATTTTGGAAGAAACGTGCATATTTTAACAGAATTCATCATATTTAATCAATGAGAATTTTTTTTAATTTTATGTGTATATAGATGTTTTGCCTTCATGTAATTCTGAGTATCCACATATATGCCTGGCATTTATGAAGGCCTGCAGGCCTCAGTTCTTATTGAACTGGAGTGACAGAGGGCTGGTTATGAGTCTTCATATGGGTTCTGAGAATCAAACCTGTGTCCTCCAAGAAATACAGCAATGTTCTTAATCATGGAGTCATTCTGAGCTTCAAGTTATAAGTTTTAAATATGCCCCCAGACAATAGATAAGATTTGAAAAATCCTTAAGAATAATATATTTTATGGAATACACAACTTAAGAATGGGTTACAACAATGAAGAATTAAATGTTGACTACAAATCTACAAGTAAATTAAATACTTCAGAGTATTCACAAAACATTTTGTAATATATCAGATGACCTCTGGGCTGAATCTTGATATATGTGATAATATACTAAACAGTAGCTCCATTCAATTAATATAGAATGTTGTCTGAGATTTGGGTATATTTTGATCCTTCTATATTCTTGGATTTCTGTACTGAAACCAGACTGGACATTTTGGAATTAACCGAGACAGAATCTTGATGAATAAGGCCTTTCCTGGGCTTTGGTTACTTCAGTACATATTGTTGATCTCAACAAGTATTTGCAGAAATTATTTACTCTTTTGAAGAAACCAGTAGATGTGATTTTCTCTTTGTGTTTCACTTTTCCCCAAATTAATTCTAAAAAATCAGAACAGAAATAAAAAGTAATATACTGAGATACATGATTGAAGGGGATTTCTGAAAAGAAAAAAAAAAGTGAGAACATGCAACTACCAGAATGCAGTCTGAAGGGCACAGAATAATCTTTTTCTCCAAGTGAATTTAATGAAACATCTGGTGGGAACTAAGAATTCCACCTGGATTTTGAAAATCCAAAAAACTGCTTTCCTCCTAATGGCATTCAGTAGCTGTTACGTAAATGAGCCAATGGCCTTTGCATATTGGCTGTTTACTTCTTCACAGACTGCTGAGGCCAGTTCCCTCAAAACCCTATTGTGGTGAATGCAGATTTTCACACATCAAACTCCTTTTGAACAAAGCTCAGAGAAGGAAGATTGTAGACCTGTGGAGCTCACCTGGATTTGATCACTCTCAAAACTACCTAACATCAACCTGAAGACTACAAAGACCTCAGGATACTGCTAACCTTGTAAACTAGTGTATTAGTAACTGGTCTAGTTTTCTTTCTTCATTGAAATACCTAGTAAGAGTAACTTAATGAAGAAATGGAGGTTTAATTTTGTCTCACCATTACAAGACTTAGTCCATCATGATGTGGAGGAAGTCATGACAGCCGGAACTGGAGCAATAGTCACTTCATACACAAAGAGAGGAAACAGGGTGCAGGACAGGAATTGTTGGGGCTCAGCTTTCTATCTTCTTTTTATGTGGTCCTGCAATATAGCCCACATTGGGTTTTGCATCTTATTAATTTAACCTAGAAATCCCTCATAGACCTACCCTATGGTTCCAAATCTAATAAAGTTGACAATAAAGGCTGTCACATATGTGACCCAATTATTTCTCTATCATGCTAAATGATGTTATCAAGAGAGAGCTGTCTCTGACCCCAATTTCCACCTTTACCTTGAAGTTCCTTGATTTTTCTGAATAGGCACCATTTATCAGAATCTTAGAATAGTACTGGGCTGTAAGATACTGCTTTTCTATGGAAAATTGTTGAAGGGTTGGACAAATTACATGTATGACATCACCACTTTGTTTTCAAATAATCTATTCTTGATCAGCTCTGATACATCCATTACACCCCTTATGAGAGAGATATGTGCTTGAGGAACCCTCTGAAGGTAGCCAGTGAGTTCATCAGAGTGCACATAATCCATTACACTCACCATTTTAAGGAGTGTTTCCTAAAGCACTGTTATCATGGAGAAAAATGTGACAGGGAAGAGTAATTATCACATGGCAAGCAGGGAGCATATGGATAAAGAAAGGAGGGATATGATGAGAAGATATACTTTTAGAAACATATTCCCAGTGATGCATTTTTTCAAACTACATCCCATAGCAAAAGTGTATTTTTGTACAAATTCTTCAATAATTTAATGCACTGATAAAATTAGCACTCTCATCAGAACTTTCAGCAGGAGACTAAACTATCAATTCATAGGCTGTTTGGGATAAGTTTATACATCCAAGCCTTAATCTCTTGTCTGTGGTATAAAACGGGTATCTATCTCAGAAATCAAAACCCACTTACCCCGTCTTCAAAAGTCTCTAAGATCCAGCATTGCTCATAAAGCTAACAGTTTGCCTAATAACTTAAGAAAAGCTCATACCTATGATACCATATAAAAATGAAATAAATATATGAAAACAAAAATGGCACCTAATAAACACACCTAATATGTAAAGGGAATTGGTGTGTAGACAGGAATAACGATAATAAAATCAGAATAAAATTTAACAATGCAAACGTACAAGTCTATAGCAACATTCTAGCATTCATAGTATCACGTGGGATCACATGTGCTTCCACGGGTTTGGCCAGCCCTCCCCACACCCTTGTCAATAGAAACCCACTTGGCTTCTCCCCTTGATTTGCTTTGTTAAAGCTTGAATCTTTTCTGCACAGATGTTCAAGTTCCCACCGCCTCTAACATAACTATCCTTCATTGCAGCTTGGATATTCCTGTCAGATCCTCATGAATTACTCTATTGGTAGATGTTCATGCATGTTTTCAACTCTTCCACACATGACTTGTACTTAGATTATTTCCTTTTGCAATCTGGATGGAAGACTCTGTGATACAACAATTCTGGTATTCTTCATGACAGCAAATTCAGCGTCATACAGACAACCTCAGTGTGTATTATCATCATGAACAGCAGCTAGGATCACTTGGAGAATTACTACAGTGGCCTCTGACTTCATAGATGAACTCAGAAAAAAAAATTAAAGCTTCCAAATGCAGTCTTTATCAGCAGATGCCTTCAGCTCTCTTCTCAAAAGTATTTCATATATAATTAGAAATTTGCAGAGCAGGACCTGTGATGTGTGAGACCCAGCCTATTCTACAGAAATCCCCAAGACATCTTTTGTATCTTGCCAATGCAAAGCATTTGGGTATTTTCTAGTCTTGCTAATTTCTATAGCAACCATACCATTTCTGGCCCCATATTTATATGCACTGCTTTTCTGGCTAAATTTCAAGTTTATAAAATGCTTCTGCTTCATGTTTCTCAGCCTAAATGCTGTGTTACCTTGACATTTTCTCAGCCAAGTAGACTATCATATTTCAACTCGGCTTCCCTCAATTTCTCAGGTTGTGGACAAAATGTGGACACATTAACTGCTAAGATATACAATAAATTATCTATAGTCCAGATCCCAATAGAGCTTGTGTTTTCTTATGAAATATCATGCATACAACCTTCAATGTCCACATTTCTATCTATGTTCTGAGTTTATTTTATTAATTTATTATTTTATTATTATTTATTTATCTATCCATTTATTTTTGCTCTGGGAAGAACATTCTAAGCTTTATGCAACTGGTTTCTCCAAGCTTTCTAGGATTAATCTCATAAATTTGTCTCTGATTTTGTTTTTTTTTTTTTTTTGCTGGATTTTGGGACCCTACTTCTTATACTAGGTCACTTTCCCCAACCTTAATAGATGGAGAGGTGGTCAGTTTTACTGCAACTTGATATGCCATTTGTTGTTGCTATCTTGGGAGCCCTGCCCTTTCTGGAACAAAAAAAAGGGAGGAGAAGTGAATTTTGGGGTGGAGACAGAACAGGAAAGGAGAAGGAACTGGGAGGATAAGAAGGAGGGGAAACTGCAGACAAGATGAACAATTTAAAATAAAACGTCCCAGACAACTGAATCAGATAGTTTTGTACAGCCACATCAGCAATCTTATGTCTCCATTAGCAACATTTTTTTTTGCATTAGTTACTTTTCAGTGTCATGATGAAGGTCTGAACAAATTCATTTAGTATAAGAAGGATTTATTTGGGCTTGTACTGTTGTTTTAATCCATAGTCAGCTGACTCTATTGCCTTGAGTCTCTAGAAAAGTATATTACTTTCATGATACTAGATTACAGCAAAGGACTGAGCTCACTTCATAGCAAGTAAGCAGCATAAATGAATATATAAGAGTCTAGAGGTAATATGTGTCTTCCAAAAGTATGCCATCTGTGAACCACTTCCTCCAACTAGAACCTACATTATATTTGTCCATAGAGGAATGAACTTATCAATGGACTGATTTATTGAAGAAGTTTGAACACATGGTTAAATAACTCTTCAATAACACTATTAGGATGAAACATATAACAAATGGACCATGTTGGGAGCTGTTTCATATTGGAATTGTATCTTGCAGCTTTCTTGGATATTACTCCAATCATTTGATCCAATAGTGTACATGGGACAATATCTCATACAGTCAGGATAATTCAAGTTCCTGGATAGACAGATTGCCACTCCAAATAGGAATACTGTCCAAATACCCAATTGTTTAAATGTAGTTTCAAAAGAAAACAGATGAAAAATTGAAATATGAATGATATGGTGACATGGGGAGAAAGAGAGAAGGGGAAGGAGAAGGCATATTGACATAGAGCCAGTTCAAATATCATGACATTTAACAAAATATAATCAAATTCCTCCCTTGACTAGCAGAGGTTTGGAAGGAGTTCCTGATATTGTAGTCTAAATGAACCTTAAATAATACCAAGTTTAGTAGGACATATGGATTAGAAATCAGGAAAACAAGGAAAAGGTAGTGCATTGGTTTATTATATTAGTTAGTTTTAACCGTCAGCTTGGCATAACCTACAATCACCTGAGAAGGGAGTTTCAATTGAGAGATTATCTACATCAGATTGGCTTGTGGGCACACCTGTGGGGATTGTCATGATTGTTCATTGAGACAGGAAGACACATTCAGGATGTGAGCAATACCTCATTATGGGCTGGGTCTTATAATATATGAGAATGATGAAAGCAAGTTGAGAAAGCAAGCAGGCAGCATGGGTATATTTGTTTCTCTCCTTTCTTGATTATGGATGTGACTTGACTAAGTACTTAAGTTGTGGTCTTAATTTCCTCACAAGAGTGGATTGTACCCTGGAATTTTAACCTTAATAGACCCTTTTCTCCCCAAAGTTGTTCTTGGTGGCATGTTTTAATACAGCAACAGAAATTAAAATAGAACAGTTACTTTCCTTGCAGCTATGACAAAAATACATAACTGTAAACAACTTAAGGAAGGAAAGGTTTCTATCACCTTATGGTTCGTCAAGGTGAGGAAATCACAGCTGGAGGAACAGGAAGCTGGCTGGTAACATTATATCCACTCTTGGGATAGAAAAAAATGATGAAAATGCTCATATTCATAAAGTCTCTCTCTCATCTGCAGTCCATGACTTCAGTTGATATAGTAGTGCTGAACACATTTATAGTATGTCTTCTCCCTTCTGTTAACTTGATCCATAAAATCACTCCCAGATATGCCTGCTTCTTCCTAAGGTGATTCTGGATCCTGCCAAGTTAAAATCAGTAATAACTATTACACTAAGAATGAAAGCAAATAAAACACACTATTCATATCATAGGAAAAGTACTTGACACTTTTTAGAACTCAAGACTATTTATTTAGGACCCTAGAACAAGAAAAATGCCAAGAATCTAATCATAGATTTGTATTTCATAGTTGATAGAGACTTTATTTACAACTACCTTAGTATGATGTATTTCATATGTATATATGCATATATTATAAGAATGTAGAGATGTGTTGATACAATTGTAAAGTCAATATATGACATTATAAAAGTACTCATACTTGGAATGATTTGAGGTTCCATTTTCTTGACATTTCTTAATTCTATAATCCATCCCATAAGTATTTTTTTCTTACTCTGGCATCCCCTATTGTGTATAAAGTCCAGGAAAAACAGTTCTAATCTTCAAATATCACTACCATAATATGTTAAAAATGATCTCTTATTCAGCATAACTGATAAATTAAACTATAGAGTAATGATTGTGGTTAGGGGAGTGGAAATACTATGCTGTAAAGACAATTAAGGCATCACTCTAGACCCTGCCTGGAGCCAGTTTTCTTGTAATGCGAAAAAGATATGAGAAATTACCTTGTTGAAATATTTAAGAAAAGAAAACAAAAAGTGGTCCAACTTCTGGTTACTGTTTGAGATTATTGCTGTTTTCACACATCTTCAAAAAAACTTATTAAAATATACAGTAGTTAATGCAGAAACCAATAACTAGACAAACTAACAAGAAGTAATGATGTTGTAGTCAGTCCTAAATGGAGAATCAGTATTATGCCCCCACAAGGCTCAGGGAGCATTATGAAAAGGCACAAAACCATAAAGGGAGAGAGAGAGAGAAAGGGAGTCAGAGAGAGACAGACAGAGAGACAGAGAGAGACAGAGGGAGGGAGAATGTAAGAACAAGAAGATAGGAAGATGTGGCTTCCAAAAGATGCCTTTGGATCATAACCTATCTACCTAGATATTGAACTCCTGAACTCACTGCAGCTGTGGTTACCTGCAAAAGAGCTCACAAGATTGGAGTTGTCAACATTCTATCATGCGGAAGTACTCATGAAGTCCCAGATCTCCCTTAGGAGCCACAGACAGCTAACATTTGCTGCAGTGTCATTTTATTCAGAGGTGTAGCCGCTGATAAGTTGCCCATTCTCCATGAAACAAACTATCCATGTTCACTCAAGCCACTCTAAACTCAATGGATCACACATAGAAAGATGATATGAAAGAGAGGGAGACTTACAGGAAAGAAGAGGAATTTCAGTGATAGACTGAGAAGGTTGAGAGAGAGTGGATAAGAGCAGAGGGTGAACATATTCAAAATCTGTTATATGAATGTATCAAATTGTCAAGGTATAAAAAATTGAAGGAAATAATAGCTCAAGTAAATAAAGCTATCAGCAAAGCAAATAGCAATTGGTTGCTAGGTAACATGAACTTCTGAGAGGTCCAGTCACTTCACATGCAGAAAAGTTAAGTTAATATCTTGATCATCCAGACATATTCCATAATATCTATTGTAAATACAAATAAAGAATAGATCAACTTCTAACATTTTTCCCAGGGAGAGCAAAGTTATTCCAAAGCCTTTTATTACCGATTTGAATGAACACGACTTTGCTGAAAACACAAAACACTGAAAAAGAAATCCAGATATTGAATTTACAGCTTGTAGAATTACAATGCCAGTTAATTTACAGCTTGACCGTATCTCTTAGGTGAATGTTAGGACATTGATTAAAACAGACTGAACTCCACTAATTGCTATGAGGGACACTGCAGACAAATTGAAAGACATGAACTAGGCCAACCCCCCTAATTCCAATAAAACATGCCTAATGGTGCATTCCTTTTAGAAATTCAGTACTGTCCTTGGCCAGAGAAATTGTCCCTAGGGAAGGCAAATAGAAAAATAAGTTTTTCTTGCTTAGTGGTTGACTCCTGAATGACAAAGAAAAGGAATATGAATCCAACATGACTTTGGTGAGAGGTGGGCAACTGATAAACCATAGTGAGAGCAAGGAATGGTAATACACATAATCAGATTATACATTAAGATATATGTACCAAATTTCTAGAAATAGACTAAAGCAATCAATTTAAGACAAATAAATGAATCATGAATTTAAAGTATCCTGAAGTCACTGATACCCCAAGCCCAGGGTTTAGTGTGCAAATTTTTCATGCTTCCATACTGTTTTATGGATCCATTCCTAACTGACATTAAATTATTTTGAAAAATAAAAAAATACTTAAATTAAAAAAGAAGCATGATAAGAGTTTATTTGCTTATGTACACTCTGACAAGATCAGAACCAATAAAAACTAAATATTGGGGAATATTTAATAAGCCTTTGGAATTTGGGTTAGATTGAGTTTAATGTTTCAAACAGGATAAAGTATCCCAAGCACAGGCAAAAGTGTAAGAAACACCCCCAAACACACTCCCACTCTTAGGGGGGTCCCACCAGAACACCTGCTGGAGATGTCTTTCTGTTCACTATGAATGTGTTGCTCTGATTGATTGATAAACAAAATGTTGATTGGCCAGTATCCAGGCAGGAAGTATAGTATAGGCAGAATAAACAGAGGGGAGAATTCTTGGAAGTAGAGGCTGAGTCAGGAGACTCTACTAGCCGCTGCCATGAGAAGCAAGATGTAAAGTACTGGTAAGCCACAAGCCACGTGGCAACTAGCAGATTAATAGAAATGGGTTAATTTAAGATATAAGAACTAGAGAGCAAGAAGCCTGTCACGGCCATCCAGTTTATAAGTAATATAAGTCTCTGTGTGTTTACTTATGTCTGAGCAGCTGTGAGCCTGAGCAGGACTGGAGAAAACTCCAGCGACAAACACCAAGTTACACAATTGTAACATACATGCAGAGAACCAAGCTGAGACCCATACTAACTCCATGTTCGTTGGTAGGTCTCTGTGAGCCATCATGAGACCTGCTTAGTTGATTCTGTGGACCATGTTCTCATAAAGTCCTCTACCCCTTCTGAGTGCTAGAATCCTTCCATTCTTCTGCTGGATTCCCAGAGCTCCAACTAATGTTTGGCTGTGGTCTCTACATTGGCTCCCATCATTGCTGGACAAAGTCCTCTCTGATGCGGTTGGAGCACTGACCCATGAGTAAGGCAGAAATATCACCAGGGATCATTTCATTGGCTTTTTTGCTTTTTGTTGGTTGTGTTACTTCTACCTCTATATCTTTCTTGTTCTTTTTCCCTCACAGCTTTTAGTATTCTCTCTTTGCTCTGCATTATTAGTGTTTTGATTACTACATGCAGGGGGGATTTCTTTTCTGGCCCAATCTGTTTGGTGTTTGATGTGATTCTTAGAGCTTTATAGAAATCTCTTTCTTTAGGTTAGGGAAATTTTCTTCTGTGATCTTGTTGAAATATTTTCTGCGCCTTTGAGCTGAGATTCCTCCCCTTCATTTATCCCTATTTCTCTTAGGTTTGATCTTTCCACAGTGGCCCAGATTTCCTGAACGTTTTGTGTCAGATATTATTTAGGTTTGTTATTTTCTTTGACCATCTGTCATATCTTCAGCCCCCAAATTTCTCTCTTCCATTTCTTGTATTCTGTTGTTGAAGCTTTCCTCTGTATTTCCTGTTCCAACTCCTAAATTTTTCATTTCCCAAATCCCCCCAGTTTGTGTTTCCTTTACTGCTTCTATTCCCATTTTCAGGTCTTGAACAGCTTTATTCATTCCCTTTAACTGTATTTTCCTGACTTCTTCAAGGTTTTTAGTCATTTCCTCCAATTTTTTTATTTTTTTCCCTGGATTTCTTTAAGGGATTTATTAATTTTCTCTTTAAGGATCTCTATCATTTTCATACAGTTGGTTTTAAAGTTTTTTTCTTGTATTTCATCCACATTGGAATATTCAGTGCCTGCTGTGGTAGGATAGGTGGGCTCTAGTGAAGACATTCTGCCATAGCTATTATTATCTTCTTATGCTGGCATCTAGGCATCTATGTTTGGGTGATTATAGGTCTAGGCACTGACTTCTGAGTCTGTCTTTGTTAGATGGGTTTTATTCTTCCATGGTTTCTGTTTCCTCTCTATAGTTGTGGTCTGGTGTGGCCTCTGGTCCAGCAAGGAGTCTCTGCTTGAGTTGGTTCCTGGCACACAGTGATAAGGAGAGGAGCATGAGATTCAGGATAATGTTATTGAATGGGAAGCACAGACAGAGTGGAAAAAGTCAGGGGGTGTGTAGCCTCTGCTGTGGGGTGGTGTCTTTCTGAACGCTGTAAATACATGTTACTCTGATTGGTTGATTAAATAATGTCATTTGGCCTATGACAAGGGAAATTGGAGAGAGAGACATGAAGAAGAAAGTCAGAGGGGAGAGAGACACCAGCACTGCCAGGAGAAGAAAGATGTAAAAATACTGGCCATGGCCATGTGACAACTTATAGATAAATAGAAATAGGTTAAGTAATAAGAACTAGCTGGTGAGAAGCCTGAGCCATATACCATACAGTTTGTAAATAATATAAGTCTCTGAATGGTTATTTTATAAGCAGCTGCAAGGGTGTGGAAGAGTTCTTTAGGTTGGCAGCCTACCTGTTCTTCTCACCTCCATGGCCTGCCCCTGAGCAGGATATGTCCAGATTTCTTCACCTTTAAGTCCCTAAAGAACCCTCTGTTGTATCTGGCTGTCACTGAAAACATCCTTTGAGACATTATTTTTGCAATTTGATTATGCTTCTAATTGTCCTATGATGCTAGCTGTCTTCAATATCAGAGACTCATAACAAACCTAACAGAATTAATTCCCTGTGGAATAATAAAATGTTAGAAGAAAAAAACAGTATTTCAGCATCATTTTATCAGATGCCCCAATCCATTCAACAGCCCCTGCTCTTCCTACAGCATTTACAAGAGAATATGCTGCCACTCTTCCATCCATGTCCCTCCTACTTCCCAGTGTGCTCTGGCAGAATACCAATAGAAAGTATGTTCACTGTTGTGAATGTGAGTCTCCACTATCACTGTTGTCTTTCCTCTTATGGCTGGTTGTTTGATTTGTGTCCACATCCAAGAAATGGGGGTGGAATCAATACTCCATTATATTCCTAAACAAACAATTCTCAGTACTAAATATTAGTACTTAATTTCTCTATTTTTCTTATAGAAAATACAATTTCCATGCTGTAGTTTCTCAAGCAGTCCCTAAAGCAGTAAAGGCTCATTGTCCATGGTTGTCTTACCCTGCACATTATCTTGCACTGTTCCTACCAACCTGCTTGTCTTCTCTGACTACAAGTCTTTGTATTCTTACATCAAGTTTTGCTTGTGGAGAAACCTGACCCCTTACTCTTATGTAGTAACAATACAGTTCTCATTTGAATAATTTTTCTGAACTCAGGATTTCATTTCCTCGCTCTTTGTTAGCATAATATATGAACTCACGGCATGTTACATGTATGGTCATATAATGCTCAAAGCATAGACTTCAATATTGTTTTTACTTCATAAAGAAAGAAAGAGAGATAAAAACAAGTTCTAGTCACACTCACTGCTTCTGTCTTTCACTTCATCAAATACAGCCCCTGACACATTTAATAGTGATGTCCCCAAAAGGTTATTGTGATTCAACAGTTACAAAACAAAGGAATGAAAGCCATGAACAGGAAATCACCATGCATTTCTCGTCTTAAATTTACAGTTTCTTAATTCCTATGCCTTCCTTTGTCATTTTGGAAATAATAACTATCACTCCCTCACAAGATTGTAAAGATTAAATGAGATGACACACATAGAATAAGATTTTATAATGACACTCTGTTATATCTGGAAAGGTATGCCTGAAAATGCAAACCCAGAAACACTGAATACTAATGACCTCTATACTATAAAGTAAAACTTCAGTACATCTACATGGAATATGGCATAAATAAACTGGGAAAATGGATTTACTGTGCATAGTTCACAACATACCATGAATATGTAAGAATAGGCTTAGAATTGAACAGAATAAAGTCACAGGCTAAGAATCTCATGGAAAGTTATGAAGCTGATTTTACATCTTTTTGCCTGCCATTTTTGGAGAAAAAAATGTCGATGATGTTGTTTCAAATGAACAACTATAATCCTAGTTCATCAGATAAAATGCAGGAAATGATAGTTGACAAATACCTACCCAACACAAGGGATGACCTAGCCAGAAGATTACAGCTGAAGGTACGTGGATCAAACAAAGATAAAAGACTGTGAGAATCTGCTAAGCAAATGATGACTTTTCTGTAGATGAAGAGAACTGTAAAAGGGTATCACATTCCATCACATTGAAAGACACCACTCAGGAGGATTACATTCAGGATTAAAGTTACTGTAACAGAGTTATGTAGAATTATTAGTTATTAGTCTGAAAATCAATTGAGTTACCTGATAGAATGGAATTTCATCAATAAATCATAAATGGAAATCATCAATAATTAAAAGCTTTAAAAGTCTACAATATAATTAATATTTTGACAGCTGACACAAATCTTGCTATACAACTGAAAATTCTTCAAGTATCTATGAGATAAATCAGTAAATCAGATTTTAAAACATATTTTTTGTAAATTAAACTACCTGTGATGACTAAACCAATATAAAATGATTTTGACAAATGAAGACTAAAATCTAATGCAGTGTCTCAATCTAATTGATATCCCAGGTCTGTTTTACATGTTCTGTAATGTCTCTGTAATTTAACCTCTCTCCCTCTTTTCTTTCTCTCATTTTCTCTTTCCCTTTTTCCATATATGGTTCAAAGTTCAAAGGATAGAAAGCAGGCAAATAGAGAGATAGATAGGTAGATAGGTAGATGATAGATAGATAGATAGATAGATAGATAGAGATGTAGATACACATATAGATGATAGTGAATAGATAAATACACAGATTAAAGACTAATAGAAAGGACCATTGGAATTGCAGGTGTCTGCTAGCATGCTTCCAGTACTTAGGACAGTTGGCCCGGGTCTCTGAGGTGCAGCATGAGTGTGCTCTCCTGTGGTATTTCACCCAGTCATTAAGAAAATTGTGTGAGCACAGTCAGGGCAAAGGACTCAGTGAATGGGCAACCGGGATCCAGGAGCTTCTGGGCATCAGCAACCAATAGAGCCACAAGCCCTTCCCTATGAAGATTGGAAAGAGAAGCCCCAGAGACCAGGAAGCAGCATCCTCCCTGGCCACCTCTCCAACCATCCCCTCCTCTGAGGCACCAGTGACCACTGGAACCACAAGCCCATTCTGCACCAGTTGAGAAGAACAACCTGTACCAATTGGAGGAAGAGAGACTCCAGGAGGCACAGGCACAACCTGTACAGATTGGAGGAAGAAATGGTTATATGGCAGTGTAAGAATATATTCAACAACATAAAGAACAATACGTCATCAGCAGAAACTAGTGGTTCTACAACAGCAAGACCTGAACATCCCAATGCAGATGAACCAGAAGAAAACGGCCTTAAAAATAACTTTATGAAGATGATAAAGGACCTTAAAGAGGATATGAAAAATTCTCTTAAAGAAATAGAAGAAAAGACAACCCAAAAATTGGTAGAAATCAATAAATGCCTTAAAGAAAGCCAAGAAAAAAAAAACAATAAACAGGTGAAGGAAACAGTTCAGGACTTGAAAATTGAAACAGAGGCAATAAAGAAGACACAAACTGAGGGAATTCTGGAAAAGGGAAATCTGAATAAAATAATAAGAACTACAGAGGCAAGCATATCAAGCAGAATACAAGAGTTGGAAGACAGAATTTTAGGCATTTAGGATATGATTCAGCAAATAGATTCATCGGTCAAACAAAGTGTTAAATCTTGCCAAAATTTTTAATACAAAACATCCACAAACCTGGGATACCATGAAAAGACCAAATCTAGGAATATTATGGATAGAAGAACTTCAGCTGAAAGGCACAGAAAATATATTCAACAAAATTATAGAAGAAAACTTTTTCAACCTAGAGAAAGACATGCCTATTAAGGTACAAGAAGCTTATAGAGCACCAAATTAAATAGAACAAGAACAAAAATCCCCTGACTACATAATAACCAAAATAACAAAGATACAGATTAATGAAAGCATATTAAGAGCATCAAAGAAAAATGGTCAAATAACATATAAAGGCAGAACTATGAGAATTACATGTGACTTCTCCATGGAAACTCTGAAATCCAGAATGTTCTGGGCAGACATTCTGCAGACACTAAGAGATCACAAATGCCAGCCCAGGCTATTATACCCAGCAAAGTTCTCAATCACCATGGATGGAGAAAATAAGATTTTCCATTACAAAACCAGAATTAAACAATACATATCCACAAATGCAGCCCTACAGAAAGTACTAAATGGAAAACTCCAAACCAAGGAAGTTAAATGAACCCACCAAAACACAAGAAATAGATAACCTCACATCAGTAAGTCCCAAAGAAGGGAAACACACACACACACACACACACACACACACACACACACACACACACACACACTACCAATAACAACAATAAAATCAAAAATAACAAGAATTAGCACTCACTGGTCATCATTATCTGTTAATATTAATGGGCTCAATTAGGCTATAAAAAGCTGCAGGCTAACAGAATGGGTACAAAAACAGGATCCATACTTCTAAGGCTTACAAGAAATATACCGCAACTTCAAAGACAGACATTATCTCAGAGTAAAGGATTGGGAAAAGTTTTTCCAATCAATGTGCCTAAGAAACAACCTGGTGTAGGTATCCTAATAACAAATAAAATAGACTTCAAACTAAAATTAATCAAAAGAGGTAGATAAGAACATTTCATATTCATCACCAGAAAAATCCAGAAAGATGAAGTCTCAATTCTGACAATCTATGTCCCAAATACAAGGGCACTTATATTTGTAAAAGAAACATTACTAAAACTTGAATCACACATCAAACCCCACACATTAATAGTGAGGGACTTCAACATCCCACTCTCACAACTGGACAGGTTTATCAGACAGAAATTTAACATAGAAATAAGGAAACTGACAAATGTTATGACACAAACATATCCAGCAGACATCTATAGAAAATTTCACCCAAACACAAAAGAATATACCTTCTTCTCAGTACCTCATGAAACCTTCTCCAAAATTGACCACATACTCAGAGGCAAAGCAAATTTCAACAGATACCCCCTGGAATAATCCCCTGTATCTTATCAGAATACCATGGCTTAAAGTTAGAATTTAGTAACAACATAAATTGCAGAAAGCCTAAAAACTTATGGAAACTGAACAAGGCTCAATTGAATCATCATTGGGTCAAGGAAGAAATAAAGAAATAAAATTAAAAACTTCCTAGAATTCAATGAAAATGAATGCACAACAAACCCACACTTATGGAACACCATGAAAGCAGTGCTAAGTGGAAAGTTCATAGCTCTAAGAGCCTACATAAAGAAAGTGGAGAAATCTCACACTGGTGACTTAACAGCACATCTGGCAGCTCTAGAACAAAAAGAAGCAAACTCACCCAGGAGGAATAGACTCCAAGAAATAATCTAATTGATGGCTGAAATCAATAAAATAGAAACAAAGAGAACAATACAAAGAATCAATGAAACCAAGAGTTGGTTCTTCCAGAAAGTCAACAAAATAGACAAACCCTTATCCAAACAAACTAAAAGGCAGAGAGGAATATACAAATTAACAATATCAGAAATGAAAAGGGGGACATAACAAGAGACAATGAGAAAATGCAGAGAATCATTAGTTCATACTTCAAAAACCTGTACTCCACAGAACTGGAATATGTAAAAGAAATGAACAATTTTCTGGATAGATATCAAATACCAAAATTAAATCAAGATCAGATGAACAATTTTAATACACCTATAACCAATAAGGAAACAGAAGCAGTCATCAAAAGTCTCCCAACCAAAATGCCCAGTGCCAAGTGATTTCAGTGAAGAATTCTACCAGAATTTCAAAGAAGAGCTAATATCAATACTCCTGAAAATGTTCTGAACAATAGAAACGGAAGGAACATTGACATTGACAAACTATTCTTGTTACCCTGATACCCAAACCACACAAAGATGCAATTAGAAAAAAAGAATTACAGACCAATCTCCCTCATGTACATTGATGCATTTACTTAATACAATGTGGCCAAACCAAATCCATGAACACATCAAAAAAAAAAAAAAAAATCATCCACCATGATCAAGTAGGCTTCATTCAAGAGATTCTGGAATAGTTCAACATATGAAAATCTGTCAATGACATCCACCATATAAACAAACTGAAAGGAAGAGAAACCACATGATCATCTCATTAGATGCTGAAAAGGCTATGACAAAATAATACACCTCTTCATAATAAAGGACTTGGAGAGATCAGGGATACAAAGAATATACCTAAATGTAATAAAGGCAATATAAAGTAAACCAACACCCAACATCAAACTAAATGGAGAGAAACTCAAAGTGATTCCATTAAAATCAGGAACAGGATAAGGCTATTCACTCTCTCCATATCTATTCTACATAGTACCTGAAGTTCATTCAATAAGATAACAAAAGGAGATCAAAGGGATACAAATTGGAAAGGAAGAAGTCAAATTTTCGCTATTTGCAGATGATATAATAGTACACATTAGTGACCCCAAAAATTCTGCCAGGGAACTCCTACAGCTGACAAACACCTTCAGTAATGTAGTAGGATACAAGATTAACTAAAAAAAAAAATCAGTTGCTCTACTATATACAGATGATAAGTGGTTTGAGAAAGAAGTTTGAGAATCGCCCTTTACAGCAGCCACAAATAACATAAAAGACCTTGGGGTAACTCTAACCAAACAAGCAAATGACCTATATGACAAGGACTTTAAGTCTTTGAAGAAAGAAATTGAAGAAGATATCAGAAAATGGAACAATCTTCCATGTTCTTTGACAGGTAGGTCAACATAGTAAAAATGGCAATCTTACCAAAGGCAATCTATATATTCAATGCAATCCCCATCAAAATCCCACCACAATTCTTCACAGACCTGGAAAGAACAATACTCAATTTCATATGGAAAAATAAAATAGCCAGTATAGCCAAAACAATCCTATAGAATAAAGGAACTTCCTGAGGCATCACCATCCCTGACTTCAAACTCTACCATAGAGCTACACTAATAAAAACAACTTGGTACTGGCATAAAAACAGATACATGGTTCAATAGAATCAAATTGAAGAACCTAATATCACACATTTATGAACACCTGATTTTAGATAAAGAAGCCAAAATTGTACAATGGAAGAATGAAAGCATCTTCAACAAATGGTGCTGGCATAACTAGATGTCATCATGTAGAAGATTTCAAATAGATCTGTATCTATTGCCATGCACAAAACTCAAGTCCAAATGGATCAAAGACCTCAACATAAATAATTACTCTGAAACTGATAGAGAAAGGGGGAAGTAGTCTTGAGTCCATTGTCACAGGAGACCACTTCCTAAATATAACACCAGTAGCACAGAAACTTAGAGCAACAATTAATCAATGGGACCTCTTGAAACTGAGAAGCAGCTGAAGGCAAAGGACACAGTAAAGAAAACAAAACAGCAGTCTACACAATGGAAAAATCTATTTACTAACCCCACATCTGACAGAGGCATGCTCTCCAAAATATATAAAGAACTCACGAAACTAGAGAGCAAAATACCAAGTAATCCAATTTTTAAAAAATGGGGTGCAAATCTAAACAGAGAATTCTCAACAGAAGAATCTCAAATGGCCAAAAGACATTTATGGAATGTTCAATATCTTTAGTCATCAGGGAAATGCAAATAAAAAATGACTCTGAAATACCATTTTACTCCTGTCAGAAGGACTAAGATCAAAAACACAGATGACAGCTTATGATGGAGAAGATATGGAGAAGGGGAACAGTCCTCTACTCTTAGTGGGAATGCAATCTTGTACATCCCTTCTTGAAATCAGTATGATGGCTTATCAGAAAGTTGGTTCAATTTACCTTCCTCAATCAACCTACCTCAAGACACAGCAATACCAATCTTGGGCATATACCCAAGAGATGCTGAACCACACCACTGGGAAACTTGCTCAACTATGTTCATAACAGCATTATTCATAAGAGTGAGAACCTAGAAACAACCTAGATGCCCATCAACAGAAGAATAGAAAAAGAAAATGTGATACATTTACACAATGGAGTATTGCACAGCGGCGAAAAAACAATGACAGTGTGAAATTTTCAGGCAAATGGATGGAACTAGAAAACATCATTCTGAGTCAGGTAACCCAGACCCAGAAGGACACATACAGCATGTACTCATTCATATGTGAATATTAGAAACAAAGCAAAGGATAACCAGGCTACAATCCACCACCCCAGAGAAGCTAGGTAAGGAGGAGGACCCTAAGAGGAACATGCATGGATCGCCCCAGAAAGGGGAAAGGATTAAGATCTCCTGGGTACTCTGGGAGGGGTTTTGAGGGGAGGAGATGGGAGGGTGGGAACACGAGGGATCAAGATGGCTGAGTTTGGGGAGGGAAGGAGAGGGAGGGCAATGAAAGAGTTATCTTGAGACAGTGAGCTGTGTGGGGTTAGGGAGAAACCTGGTGCTAGGGAAATCTTCAGAAACCCACAACGATGTCCCCAACTAAGACTCCTAGCAATGGTGAGAGGGTGTCTGGACATACCTTCCCCTGTACTGAGATTGGTGACTACCCTAGTTGTCATCATGGATCCTACATCCAGTGATTGATGAGAGCAAATGTAGAGATCTGCAGCCAAGCACTTGGCTGAGCTCCTGGAGTTTAGCTGAAGAGAGAGAGGAAGGAATCTAGAAGCAAAGAGGGTCAAGATAATGGTGGAACAATCACAGAGACAGCTGACCTGAACTAGTGGGAGCTCACAAACTCTGAACTGACAGCTGGGGAGCCTGAATGGGACAAGGACTTCTGAATGTCAGGGACAGTTGTATGGCTTGATCTGTTTGTGAGGCCCCTGACAATGGAATCAGGATCTATCCCAGTTATGTGAACTAGCTTTTTAGAGTCCATTCCCTATGGGGGGATGCCTTACTCAGCCTTTATGCAACGGGGAGGGGCTTAGTCCCGCCCCAACTTGGTATATCAGCTGGTGTTGACTAGTCAAGGAAGGCCTTATCATCTATGAGGAGTGAAAAGGGGGTGGGATGAAGGGGAGGTGGGGTGGGATGGGAAAAGGGGAGGGAAGGGAAACAGTGGTTAGTAAGTAAAATGAAAACAAATTTTTAAATAAACTAAGTTGCTCCCTCCCTAAAAAAGACTGATAGACAGACACATATAGATGTACAGATATAGATGCTGGTGTAAATATAGTCTAGAATGGAGCCTTGAGATTTGTATCATTTAAAAAGAAAGAACCATCCTCACAACTACAAACACACAGAAAAGAAGTATATGTACACATATATACAACTATATACACATATGTACAAATACATATAGGTATATAACACATATGAATGTACATATATAATATATATGTATATGTATATGTATGCAATGCATTACATGGAAAATTATATTAATAATTATAAAAATACTATTAATTACTATTAAAGAAATTATAAGTTTTTATGCGTCTCCATGAAAAATAAGGCAATGCAAGGTCAAATTTTATTATATTTGAATGATTAACTCTAAAGGAAAATATCTTTTCCATGTCCTCCATGTAACAAACTAGTATCCACATTCTGGTAGTTATAAAAGTAGATAATTTTCCTTGACTTGCTTTTTAAAGCAATATAATACAGAAGAAAGAGTCTCTGAAGGAAAAGAAAAAAACCAAACAAACAAGCCTAGAATCATTCATGGGCAGGGGATATGTATCCCCATCCAAAAGATTGAGAGTCAGTGAGACAGACAGCTCCTGACTGATCCAGAGCAATGGGAAGCAGGCAAGCTCTGTCTGATTAAGGCAGGCAATTTAGTGGCTTGGGATTTTGAGCTTTGACATTTCAGTGCCAATCATAACCATGGAGTCTGTACCCCAACAGTTGGGATCCTTATAATACCTACAGGGAACAAACTTTTTTCCCCTGCAAGAATTTAATCCCTACTCAACCACTTTCTGGGCCAAAGGTTTCTAGAAGGCTTTACAGAAAATCTCATACCTTTAAAAAAAAAAAAAAAAAAAAAAGGCATTTAACTGTCCTACCCATCCACCCTTTTTCAATTCCCCATGACCTTTAAAAGTTGGCTTCACATTCAGTTATTTTATAAGTCACAGTGTGTTCAAATTAATCTTAAAGTTAGGCTATTTTATAACTAGTTAAAGGTATAGCATACAATTTTTAAAATCTCTGTCACCATCTCTGTTAAAGCAAATATGTAATGTTTGGGGTTAATTTTATTTACTTTAATTCTATACTGATAGGAAACAGACAACTAAAATACTTTTGGTTTTTTAAGTATTGATGTATACACTATTTAAAAATTAATAAAAATAATATATACTTTCATTTTACTGGTTATAATTTCATGTAAATTAAAATTATTGCACTTACATTGTATCTTCCATTGGTTTATGAACTTTTCTCATGACAAGAAAAATGTTTTTAAGATGACACACACTGCCATTAAGATTCTTCTTAATTTTCCTTTAAATGATTATTTAAATATAACAGGAAACTATAAATGATCACAGTGTAGCCATCACTTCCCAGAGCTCAAGGGATTGCTCACTCTGTTGATTTTGGTATAACAAGACCCCGAGGCAAAGCCTAGGAGTCAGAAGAATACATTTTTCAAGTTTAAAATGTACATGGATCAAATAATTTCTATTTCCAAAAATTTATTGCATCTGTTTTAAATGCAATTTGCTTTGATTAATATAAAATATAAACTGATGACTAGAGAGTTGGCTCATTTGTTAATAACACATACTGCTCTTCCAGAGGATCCATCCATGCTCAGCTCATAACATTAGTGTCTGCTGGCCTACAACAATCAGCACCCTCAGCTTTAACTGGATCTCATACCTCCAACTTACATGAACACATTCATTAATGTGCACATAATACTCACACATATACTCACAAATAAGCATAATTAATTATAGTAAAAATAAATATTAAAGACCATATAACACTAAAATAATTAATGATAGTTTTCACATATTTTGCTACTTGGACCAATGAGATAAAAGAAAACATACATCTTACTCTTTGATGTATTTACCAACATATTCTGCTATTCTCTAACAATGTGTGGGGCTCTCTTAATCACAGTTTTAATTTCTGGGTAGACTTATAGAAAGGAAGAAGAAGGTCCTACCTCATACAACCAAATTACACTAAGTAGCAATGAACAGACTAGGTAGCTTAGGTTCTTATCATTATGAATTAAACAAACCTAAATAGAATATCTTCAACAGATAATAATAGATCCATCTATCAACAAAGATGAAATCACTCACTACTAGCAGAGTTCATTTCCTTTAAGTAATTTCAATTATTTCTTAACCAATTATAGGCACTTGAGAGTGGGTGGTGATAGGCATTAGCAATATTTTAATTAAATGTTATTTGTTATAATTTAAATAGTGACATTTGTTTTATAATTATCTTGCCCTCCTAATTTATACAAATATGGTGACAAGTTCAAAGAATAAGCAAAACCACTTAAGAGGGCCTGTAGACATGGCTCAGTAGCTAAGTGCACTTCCTGCTCTTGCAAAGGACCCAAGTTCAGTTTCCCACACCAATGTGGGACAGCTCACAATCACATGTAACTCCAACACCAGGAGTATTCAAAACCCTGGCCTCTGCAGGTACCCATATACACATGTGCATACCCCTTCCAAACATATACATACATATTTCATAATAATAATTTGAAAAATCTTAATATCCATCTGAGATATTAAAAGTCAATTTTTCTTTAAAAATAGTAGACTCCATGTTGGTCAATGATAGTAATAGATAAGCACATTTGGTTTATCAATGTAATGATAAAAGGAGAGAAAGAAAAATGGATAAAGAGACAGAGAGATCTATGTTAAAACATCCGATCTCATGAGTGGTGGCTTAAGATCATAATATGAAAATTCAAAAGAACGATTTGAATTTTAAAATGAGAGAGCCAAGAATCTGACACCATAAACGCATGTCCTAGTCCATGTGAGAATCCAGGCTAAATACCAATGTTTTAGCTCAACAGGTAGACAGAGGGAAATTTAACTTATGGTCTATTGATCCCCTCAACAAGTCAGATGACGCTCATCTACAATGAGGAGGATCATATTTGCCCAGTATCAATTTACATGTTAGATCCTTCCAAAGCATTGTTTTGGCTTAAATTCTAGGGGATATTACATCCCATAATACTGAAAAAGTAAGACAGAGCAGGAGGTGACTAGGTATCAACTCCTTATGTTTATGGAGACACAGGAAACAGAGTGAAGAGGAGGAGTAGGGCTGGGCAATTAAGCCTCCAAGCCTAATCCCCAGTAACCTACTTTCTTGAGCAAGACTCCACCCACTAAAAGATTCACAGCCTTCCAAAACAAATGTCCAAGAACCTAAGTCTATTTGCCATTCACACCACAACAGTCATCCTCACATCCACAATACATTCAATCAGTCATTTAGGCATCGAGTGGTCCAGGTAAATTGACCCAAAAATGAGTCTCCTCACTCTTGCTTTGTGAAACATACCATGTCTATTGATACAACTTCAAGCTTTCTCATTATCACCTTTGCCAATTCTAATTTTTATTAATTCAGTTTGTAATATTTTATTTTAGCTGTAAATTTTCTTCCAGAATTTCAGAATGTTTTCAGTATACACACTGATTTTCCTCTATGATAAAGCATAGTCAGGATTTTTCAAGCTCAAGAAATTATGGGATGTAATATTCCCTAGAATTTAAACCAAAACAATGCTTTGGAAGGATCTAGCATGTAAATTGATACTGGGGAAATGTGACCCTCCTCACTGATACACAATACTTTTAGTTTGTGATGGGCTAGTCTGTCCTTCAGTGAGGTTGAGTAACCACTCTCTTTCAGCTCTATGCTGGGGCAGTTATGACCTCTGGAAAGAATCAGTGCTTGACTAGTTGGGTTTCATTGCTGTTTGGGTTTCATTACCCATTCTTGTCTCAAGGACAGTGTTTACTCTATGCCATAGTCAGTTTGAATTATGAATCTAGTTTCCCATTTTACAGGACTCACAGTTGAGAGATTCATTTTATTCTAAAAGCCAACTAGAACTCAATCTTCACCAAATCTAATAATTTCTTCCAATCACCAGTCATGCTGATGAAAATCTATGTTGTGTTTGGGTGTGTCCAAAGCTTTCATCCAAATATCATAGAACTTAGGAATGACCCTTCTTAAATTGTATTTATCTTTCCGGATAAAGATCTCTGAGCTAGATTTTCGAAGCACGGGCACAGGGAAATGTTGAATGCCAGACTAAAAGGAAGTTCTGCTTTACTTGCTAAGCACTACAAAGGGATGAAAAGTAACTTGAAGACTTCTTACCTTGTAAAGAATCATCCCATTAGAAGTATGAATAAGTGTGAATATCAAGTATCCAGAAACCTCAGTGATACCAAGTCCAAGGGTGAATCTTCATTCCACGAGTGGAGAGTGGTTGTAGGAAGAACCTCCTCCTCTTCTCATTCACATAGTTCTGTTTCTTATACACATGAGATAGTTTTTGTGGCATGTAAGATGTAGGTATCCTTCTCTGAGGAGAACAGCTTTTCTGACAGGAGCTAGGAATAGAGACAGCATTATGAGCATCCATTCATCCACCCATGTGCTTTTACACCCATCTGGAATGTGCTTTCTATTTTATTAAACTAGAAAGGCATTGAGGGGAATTTTCATGTATCAAAACAATTGACTCATTTTCTCAGAAAACTTTCACAGATTTGTGTTAAGGGATACTTCTTCATTTATTATGTGCCCATAGGTTCATACCCTCAGGCATTCAATGGTTTTGTCTTTTGAAAAGCAATTATTTCCATGAACTTCACTGGATATCAGTTTCTCTGAGTTGCTCACAATTATGTCAAATGTTCACCTGTCACTTGTTTCTTATTATAGACCTTCAGTCCTTGGCAAGAAAGCATAAATATAATTTAAGGAGGGTCATTTCTAAGGGCCTAGAGATGAGTGCTATGAAAAGATTTGATGAAATTATCTTAACAAAATGAAGATGAGTAGAAATATTCTTATTATGTAATTTCTTTTTAAAGGAGATAGGATAAAAATTCTAATTTGAAAGAAATGACCTCAAAAAACTGTGTTCTAATTTGAAGCCACAAATATATATATATTTTTTTCTGTTTAAATATTTTTTATTAAGAGATTTTCTGTTCCTTTTACATACCAACCACAGATTCCCCTGTCCTCTCACTTCTTGCCCCTCAGCCTTCTCATACTTACAGACATGCTATGTCTCTCAATGGTTTTCACAATCACACAGCAGGTATATTCTGTTGTATTTTTAAGTTCTATTTTGTTTTTATTTTGTGTGTATGGGTGTTTGTCCTGAGTGTATGACTGCAGACCACACAAATGCCTATGGCCTGCAGAAGCCTAAAGAAAGCATCGGACTCTCTGAACCTGGAGTTTTAGACAATTGCGAGCCGCCATGTACATGCTAGGAACCAAATGTCTACAAGAACAGAAAGTGTTCTTCTTCACTGAACCGTTTCCCAGCTGCAGAATATTCTAACATGATAAAAACATGGAAACAATAAGCTGAATGTTACATAAGAGTCACATTTACAAAATTATGTGGTTTAAAATAAGTACAATAGCCAAACCTATTTGAACACTTATATGAAATTGTTAGAGATATAACAAGGAAATGTTTCCTTTTGATACAAATATTTTCAGTAATAAAATATATAAATAAATATGAAAACTTTAAAATGTACAATAATAGATTGTTTTACATTGTCACAATAATTTTCTCTCTCCACATCCTTTCAATCTCATGCCCGATTGGATTTGCTGTGAGTCACATGATTCAATTTTCAATTTAATATAAAGGAAGATGGAATCACCCTTAACAAGTCCCAGATCTAAAATGAAGCACTAGAAGGTACTATGATCACACATGGGGCTTCTATTTCTGTTCTCCAATAACAAGGAATACAAGGTCCAAATCAAAAAACGTCAAGTGTTAGAGAATGACCAATGGTAAATGTATCTATATAAGATGAAAGATAAAATACTGCATTTTGTCAGAAAATGTCAAAATATAGAATTATTATTACATTGCAAATACAAAGAAAATTAAATAGCAAGAGATGGTCAATATAGTTACTGTATTTTCAGTATACTCAATCTCAGTCAACATTTTAAATTGAAATCAAATATAGTGCTATCTATCAGAACTAATCAAATTACCTAAAATTCATAACCAGTATTGATAATGCTATAGGAAATTTTTCACACAACTACTATGAGCATAAAGCAATTCTGTCTTTTCTTCTGAATGAAATATTTTAAAATATTGTACTCATAGGAGCTGGTGATTCTACTTTTGATAACTTACTCACATGTAAGTTCATGCTTTCATATATAGACTAATATGAAGTGATACTTACTGTAAGGCCTTTTACAGAGAGAGAGAGAGAAATTAAAAATAAAAAATAATCAGAAAATGAGAGATTTGTTAAATGTGTTAACAGACAGCTACATTATAAAACAAAATCTGTCCTCAGAGAAAGCTACATGAATACTAGGCAATGACCTGCTGTTAAAATTGAAACTCAATTTATACAACATTGTCACAAGTGATATTACTTCTCAGCAACTTAGTGATACTCTATGTAATGTAAGTATGCACAAGACATACTTATGGCCTAAAATCTGTACACATTGCTCTCTCTCATATATATATATATATATATATATATATATATATATATATATATATATATATATAATGCTCTAAGATTTGCTAGCTGCAAACAACACATATTAATTATCTCCAGATTTGAAGACTTTGCACTGCTCAGCTGGCTCTTCTCTTGGAAGGCTTTGATAAAAGCTTCTACAATTCTACAAACAGGAAAAGTACTAAGAAATATTTTAAAAGTTGTTGGTATTACAGTGATGCAATTTCTACTCTTTGCTGTTTGCTATTCTATATGATTATTTATACTATATTATATTATGCATTATTATCCTGATTGAAAAACCTAGTTTCAAAGTGAAATCAGTTTAACTAAAACATGTTTAAAAAGAAGTTTGAGCTGAGTTGATAATTTGGGTCTCACATCAGCAAGCTCCTTATCCTGGACCCATGAGGCTCTGCCGCCACCTGTGGCAGAAAACATAAATTGAAATTGAAGGCTTTGAGAGGTGAATAGTAACAGAGAAATTATACTGAACATGAAAATATGGAGTAATTATCAGAGCAAGTCACCTGAAATCATGTGACAAGTTCACATCACCTAATGACACGGAATACACAATAAAAATGTAGATTAATCAGATGGTTACTGTTGCATTAGGCAATAAGTAAAGTCAATATTCTGCTTTAGAACCTATCTCAAAGATGCAAAATCCATGTGCCCCTTAAACCAAAAATAATTAACTACATAAAAAAGAAAAGTAAATGTAATTCACAGCTGGATACTTATCTATGGGTCTCACTCTTTCTAGTTTCAATAAACTAAGGCCATGTTCAGACATTGTGTTCTTCCTTCTTTGGCAAGAATTTCACATGAAAATTGTTCTCAGTGGCCTACAATCAGTTTATGGGACCCTACATAGATGGTTAAGAAAATACTTTCAAGCAGGTGTTTGCCTAAAGGTGTATGGAGTACCCAGCTTTTTTCTTTCTCCCCTCACAGTTGTACTTCCTGATCCCTGCTGAGCATAGCCACATTAGCTTAAAAAAATTTCATTTCAGTGTACCCATCGCTGACAGAATCACTGAGTAATGAATAAAGGGAACCACAGGGAGCAGTTTCAGGCTTCGGTTTCTGTCATGGGAAAAAATTAATCACAAATTGTTAGGCCCAGGCACATCATTCTTTAAACTACAATTTAAAAGGACATAATCAACTAATTGAAACTGGAAGCAAAAGGCTTAATAATTTGTGAAGTAGGTACCTTGGTCCAAAGTATTTGTTAAACATGTTTTAAAGATGCATTCCTTCCTTCCTTCCCTTTATTTTTTTAAACTTAAAACCACACTGGGAAAATCTTACAAATCTGGATAAGGCCACTCTAGAAAAATTGAGGCAGAATTTTTCAAAATCCTATAAAGAGAGAAACTTCACCACCAAATACAGTGACAATAACATTAAATCCACAATTTAAATAATGTATAATTTAGTTTATGTATTATAGAAGATAATATGACTTTCATATTATACAGGTAGGTATTTATCATCTGTGTTATAGTAAGTGGCAGTGATGATGAACTTAGATCCTAGCATATCGGATCCAGACAAATTTTATAAACATTCTCTCAGACAGAATAGAAGCAAAATTTTAACCAAACTTCTGCTAGAGGTAGGTGTACGCCATTCAGATGGTAACTTCTGCCGTTGGAGATGTTAACTTGAGTACAATAAGCAAATACTGTGACTGGGATAATGATGGTGCCAAATGGTGATAGCTCTGTAACACTCCTAAGGCAGCAATACAATGTTTCTTTTGAAGGTCACCCATGTTGTTTTAGATATGTACAGATAGATGGAAAAAAAAAAAAAAAAAAAAACCTACCCTAAGATTTGCTACCTACAATCAGTGTGTATTACTTTCTGAAATTGGTAGACTAGAAATTACAGCAGGCTTTTTCTTTTCAGCCACCAAACAGCTCCCAAACTACAACAGATAGACTTTTTTTTTTTTTTTCCCCAAGACAGGGTTTCCCTGTGTAGCTTTGCGCCTTTCCTGGAACTCGCTTTGGAGACCAGGCTGGCCTCGAACTCACAGAGATCTGCCTGCCTCTGCCTCCCGAATGCTGGGATTAAAGGTGTGCGCCACCACCGCCCAGTTCAGATAGACTTTTTATTAGTTATGAATGCTTGGCCTACCTCTTATACTCATTTAAGACTAGTTCTTTCAACTTAAATTAACCTGTTTCTCTTTATCTATGTTTTGCCTCAGGGCTTTTTACACTTCTGTCTTTCTGTTTGTCTTACTTTTCTGCTCCCTCCAGCGTCTGGCTGGCTGGCAGCTGCCTGGCTTCTGGCCCCAGGCATATCTCTATCCTTCTCTTTTTCCCTTGTTCTCCCTTCCTGCTCTTTTCCCTCTTGAGCCTAGACTTCTCCTCCTACTTATTCTCTCTGCCTGCTAGTCAGCCCCACCTATCCTTTCTCTGCCTAGCTATTGGCCACTCAGCTCTTTATTAGAGCAATTAGGTACCTTAGGCAGGCAAGGTGAAACAATATAACACAACTTTACATAATTAAACAAATGTAGCACAAACAAATGTAACACATCCTTGCATCCTTAAACCAACTCAGCATAAACAAATATAACTTTACACAGTTAAATATTCCTCAACACAGAATCTCTGCACTGTTCAGCTGACTCTTCTGTTTGAAGTTTTTGAGAAAGGCTTCAATGAAGCCAGCTGCACTTGGAATATATCCACTCCCAAGCTTGGAAGACTGTTGGTAGGAATGAGCTTCTCAGAAGATATTCAGTAGAGGGCCCAGTCTTTTGCTCTTTGGTAGCTAAGTTTGTTGTCAATAAATTGCCACCTAAGTGTCTGCATCAGTGAAGCTTACCTGGTCAAGAATCCACTATAAAAAGTGAAGGAAATGTGTTTTTAGTAACATAAAGGATTATGGCATCTCATGAGCTATGTTATATTATACCCACTGAAGGTAATTAAATTCAGGTATTCTCTAAAAGGGGATACCTATATCATTGAAAGCCAGGAGATAATGCTAGCCTGGGTCATGTTGTGAGTTTGCCTACCAAGGAAGGTTTAAATTAGAAGTGGTTTTCTCACAATTCTACATTCTGAAAATCCAAGACCAAAATTTGGCTTTTGTTGCTCACTCATTTCTTGGCTTACACAGAGCTTTTCTGACTCACATACCCTTTCTTTCCAGCATTTGTGTAAAGAAAAAGAAAATCATAAAGCTGAGTCTATTATAAGGCCACCAAACATATTATCATATGGTCCTATTTTAAGGGACTGGGTATTTGTATCTTCTCTTGTCATAGTTTGAGTCTACTCTATGGAAGTTCACATGTGGAAATATTAATCCCAGAATAACTATGCTGATTGTATTTGGAGGTGGTACTTTTGAGAAGTAATTGGGAAATGAAATCAAGAGGGTGAGACACCTATAGTAAGATTAGTGAATGGCTTTTTAGAAGGAAGCAGGACTCAAACTTGAATATGTGATAAGATTTGCCATGCAATATCTAACATCCTTTTTTATGATATAACTGCCAAGTCCTTGCCAAGTACTGGTTCCATGCTCTTGGAATCCTGTCTCCTGTTCCATCAGGTCAATCAATATTTCTTAAAGTACTTGTTCTCACTCATTTTGCAATACCTGCGTGAGATTGACTATGATGCACTATATCATGCATTCTGAGGCAAGATAGCAATGATTTGAATATAAGATCATTGTAAAAATTATTAAGCTGCCAGGCTGTGGTGGTGCATGCCTTTAATGCCAGCACTCAGGAGGCACAGTCAGGCAGAACTCCGTGAGTGTGAGGTCAGCCCGGTCTTCAGAGCAAGATCCAGGACAGGCACCAAAATTATACTGAGAAACCCTGTCTCAAAAAAAAAAAAAAAAAATAAGCTTAAGTGAGTTCAGGAGATCTAAGTTCTGTAATGATAGGATAGCTGTTCTAAGCAACATCAAAGATTCTTTCTGTTTCTCTCTGCATCTATTGAAAAACTCATATAAATAGAACATGAAATGGTGACCATCTACAAGCACAGACACTAGAAATCATAATACAGCTACTTTCCTGGCACCGTGATCTCATGCTCCTCATCTTTCAGAATTATGATTTTTTTAATATTATTTTATGCCATCAATCTCTAGTATTCTAACAATCTAAAAAGATTATGATCTCCTCAAATTTTAACTATTCAGACTGTATCTCAAAATACAGTCCCATTGGAGGCCTGGATTTCAACTTATTAATTTGGAGAATCCAAGGAGACAAAGCAGGTCATAAACAATGCAAAAAGTACAAAAATACTAAACAAGAATTAGAAAATATAAGGATGATGATAGCATTTAACAAGAACCCTGGATGACAGGTGTATTGCAGATGACATGATGGTACTAGCCGTAGACTTAGGAGATACTTCCACATTTACAATAAACAGGAAAGAGCTCCCTATCACTAACAACAGCCACATAGCTCAAAAAGAAATGTGTGCTAAGGGCATAAACAAGAACTAGTAAAACAAGAGAGACAAGGCCCAATAAGCATTTGAAAATCTCCCTAGTCACTCTGTATCTCTGTAGAAAAATGCAAAGCTGAAAAGTGAGATGATTTTTTTTGGTAGGTGACTAGCAAAACACAAATGCCAATGGAAAAAAAACAAGGGCTTATAGATTTTTTGGGGAGGTGGGGGGATAACTATTGTTGAATGGTGTATTGGATTAAAAAATAGGAAAAATCCCAGTGTTTTCATCATAAGTGAATACCTCAGGCTTCCCGTTATACATCCTGCCCAAACTCCCTCATCTGTAAAGGAAAAGATACACTGAACTGTAAGCAATGAGACTGAGATTTTCTTTTTGGAAAATAAAATATTAGAACTAATTAAAATATCTTCCTTAGAGTATATTTGTATACTTGTAAATTGTATACTCATACAATGAAACAATGAAGAACACTGGGATGTTTGAATTAAATTCTGTAATAATCAGCATAAGTACACTCTACTACAGGGTACTGAGTGGTTAAATAATCAAAGAATGTCATCTGACAGAGTTGAAGTTATGGAAGGTCTAAGGATGGAAGACATACAGAAAAAGACAGATAATAGTGTGTGTCACTGTTATGCCCAGATCAAGGAGACCCCCAAAAGACCACCACAGAGACCAAATCCCTTATGTAAAAGCAAAGAGCCTTTATTTTCAAGCTCAGAGCTTGGACTCTCTGTTCAATGCAGTGATGAGAGCAGAGAGCCCAGAGCCCAGGCAGGCTGGGGATTTTATCATAGCAGAAGTTGGGGTGAGGGGATTTCCAGAGGTCAGGACACTGATTGACTGACATTTGTCTAGGGGTATAGAGAACATTTGGAATGTCAGGTATTTCCTCCTAGATGTAGGCCCCATGGGGTGCGGTCAGCTTATGGCTTTTCCTGGGTCCAGGTGTTGCCTGCTAGAAGCTGTGTCTGGACCTCTATGGCTGTCATGACAGTTGTGCTGACAAGCTGTTTTGTCTGCCCTCCCCCCAACACACGCACACGCACACGCGCACGCGCACACACACACACACACACACACACACACACACACACACACACACACAGTCACCATTCCGCCTTCCAGGGGAAACCTCATAGAAGGAAAGCTTTCTAGGCGAAAAGAGAAGGAAGCATGAAAGCTGGGTTTTATAGAGATATAACCTAAAAACTGAGACTACTTTAACCTTATCTTTCATTGGCTGGAACATAAGAAATGCAAAATAGGAGTAGCCATGTCACCATTTAGTTTTAAAAATATTCTGGGGGCAAAGGGCAATAGCACATACTGATTGACTTCTACTCATCTAGAAAATGTTTCCCATCTCATTTGCTGAGTGGTGTTACTTTTCATAAATCCCATTCCTGCCATATCTAGAATGATCTGACACTTCTGAATGTACCACATTATCCTCTGTACTTGACCCTCATGATTTAAAAAGGTAATCTCTGGATATGATATATTTTTAGAGAGTTATTTGTCGGTTATTATTATGCTGCGCTGTGTCATTCATTAGGCGGCACTGTTTACCATGTGAGAAAAACCATGAGGCACAACAAAATGCACTGTAAGAGTTTATTAAGAGAAGGAACAGAGGAGAATGTACTTAGGTCTATGGAAGATTGTGCAGGGAGAGAGAGGAAGAAGAGGCCGGGAGAATTCTGTGACCCAGTTTTCCTGGATTTCCCCAACACAGGCTCATATGGGCTTATGTAGCTAAGCCACACATGTGCATAGATTACGTGATCACACAGTGCATGGATTAAGTAGGATGTAAAGCCCTGGAATGACTAAACATCTTACCTGGCTACTGGAGATTGCATGTGCAGTCATGTAGCTGGAGGAGTGGCCAGGAATCCCAACATTATTAACTTTTCAAAACCATAGTAGAGCCTTGAAGTGGAAGCTAGGGTGGATTGGTTTGTGTTTGTCCAGGTTGTTGAGCCAGAAGGACAATCCCAGGGTGTCCTGGCAAACAGATCAGATCAGTTCTTAGCAGCTAAAGCAGTTAGAGAAGTAGCTGCTCAACAGCTTCCTCAAACCGCTGCCCTGGATCACTGCCAACGACAGAAACTAGGGCGGCTAGTGAGAACAGGAGTTTCTTCCAACTACAATTGATGCTCACCACCAGTCATTGAGATATATAGACCTAAGAAAGTTGAAAGATTCTGAATGCACAGAAACGGAGCCTCATTGGGCTTCCTAGTCTCTCAGTCTCATGCAAGAAGCAGCATAGACTTGTCTCCCGACAGCTGCCCGTAAGATGGAGCAGGCTGGCAGCTTCCATGAGCTAAGCTGTGTGGCTGTGGATTCCCAATGCAGGCAGTACACACAGGTGTCTCCAAGCCAATTAGACTAAAGGGAAGGTTCGTTACATGCTGCTGGATGGAAGCATAGACCCACTGCTTCTCAGAGCCATCAATGAGCATGATTCCCCCAGAGCTGCTAGAAAATGTAGTTCCTCCATATTGGAAAGCTGAGGTGGGTGGAGTCATCAGCCAAAGCTGCCATTTCAGTCCTAGTAATGCTGCAGTTTAAAGCTATAGATTCACAATGAGGCGATTCAAATGGAATAAGATTTTAAATGGTTTCAGTATATATATATGGCTTGGAAGATTGAGGAAAAGGAAGATAGAAAGTTATATAAAGAAACAGGAACTTTAAAAAATAAAGTCTTTAATGAGAAAGAAAAAAGAGAAATTAAAAGTAATATAAAAAAATAAAGTGACATAAAGATGGAAGTCACACAAAGAGTCTGGATTATATTGTCTTTGGAATTTTTAACTTCAGAGAGACATTTGATTGTAAAGACTGCTCAGTTAAACCAATATGTATATTTTAAAGGTATTTGACTTCCAAATTTGGATCTAAGGATATGTTGCTTTTGTTTCCACAGGAAACAGGAGGCTATGGATTTGTTCCAGATTGAGATGAATCAGATTTGATCAAGCCAGACTTCCTGAACCTTAACAGATGGTACCTATCAACAAAGGTTATATAGATGTTCTTCCCAGAACTTGACCATAATTCTTAATTTTTTCAGGATCCCCATAAGATTACCAGTGCCTTTTATCAGCAAGAAGTAGCCTAGAAAACTATGCCCACATTCTCAAAAAATAGATTATGGATGTTTGTCTTTGTTTAAATTGTTGTTTACAAATTGTTATTGGTTGTAGTCAATCTCTTTCTAAAAGAAGAAAGGTGGATATGATATGGAAATATAGGATATAGATATAGATATAATAAGATAAAAGGATGGATTGTTGAACTTACTTTTAAAGAGCAACTTGTTTAAAATGTTTTACATTGGTATAGATTTTAGTTTATTGAAGTTAATTTTGTTATACTGTATAAATATTTCTACCCTTCTTTATGGTATTATGTTTATGCGACTCATTTAAAATTGTAATGTATAATTAAGAAATACAGATTAATAATTAGCCTTCTATGATAGTGAAACTTATGTTAGTTAAGTTTTCTAGGTATTCAGAGATATAATTTAATTAGGTAGGTAATCTTCAAACATGCCAAAGACCTACAGAATATGACATTTAAAATGTTTCAAAAACTTAGACTTTTTTGAACTATGAGACACATCTGTTCCTGGCAGCACCAATTTACTTCAGAGAGGAGGATGGGCATTGAAGACACTCCATTTAGATTTTATCTTCTTCCTGGCAAAAATAGCCATTTGGGCAAGAAAATGTTCTTGCCTGGACTGCTTGACAAAATGTTGTATCGAGTAGACATGCAGGACCCTTAAGAAGTTGACCACTGAACTTTACAAGGCGAGATGGTCCTTCAGGTTCCTGCTTTGCAGAAAAAAAAAAAAAAAAAAAAAAAAAAAAAACCTGCCAGACATTCTACAGGACACAGAGCGAAGTGACTGAGAGACTCTAGGCCTATAGGCTGAATAAGGATGCCCCAATGTTGTAAAGGTATTTTGGGTAACTGTTTAGGTAACCAGCTGTATCTGTGATTTTGGACTTTGGAAGGTAATATTATATCTTTCTGAGGTCTTTGATGTAGTTGAAGACTAGGTAGTTATAACTGTAATTTTCCTTAATTATGATAAAAGATAAATTAGATATGAAACTTTGGACCCACAAATATAAGATAGATGATAAAATATTTTCTTTATTTTTGCCAAATACAAATAGACTAGACATTGTAACTGTAATAATTGCTTGAAAACCCTTCTACTATATGTAATTTTACTGTGTTAAAGCTAAAACTTTCCTTACTGATTAAACAGAAAAGGGGAAGTGCTGTGGAATGGTCTTTCTGTAAGCTATGAATGTGTGCTGCTCTGATTGGTTGATAAATAAAATGCTGATTGGCCATTAGCTAGGCAGGAAGTATAGGCATGGCAAATAGACAAGGAGAATTCTGGGAAGAGGAAGGCAGAGTCAAGAGACACTGCTAGCCGCTGCCATGAGAAGCAAGATATAAAGTATAGGTAAGCCACAAGCATGTGGCAAAGTATAGATTTATAGAAATTGGTTAAGATGTAAAAACTAGTCAGTAATAATTCTGAGCTAATGGCCAAGCAGTTAAAATTAATATAAGCCTCTGTATGTTTACTTGGGGGACACATGTGAGAGAGATTTTTCCTATCAGCCGGCTGGGACACAGGGAAACTAACTACAGTTTCCTAGGTTCTTAAAGGGAATGGTAACATATTAAAGAGCTACCTATCCCTTTACAACCAGTAGTTCTATGTATAAGAGACAGCCCGGAGTAAGCCATGAGAAATAGATGAGTTTCTTCTTCTGACGGGCATTGTCTATTTCAGGTTGCAGAACTAGTACAGTCCATAATGTCACAAATCACTATAGTGAAAAAAGCATTATCTTTGTCATCTGCACAATTAAAACACCGCTGAAAGTTTGCAATGCAATCACGCCTGACATTTTGTATACCACCTGGTAGTGTAACTCATTTTTAGCCTGTCCTTGTGTTTCTGAATCTGTTTATCAAGGCTGATTTCTTGTGCAGCACTGATAAGAAAACACTATGCAGATGTGTTGAATGAGTTTAAATTCTAATGCCAGAACATTTGAACTTGACTGAGAAGATGAACACTACGTAAACTGTACTTAGGAGTTTTGTTTGCCTGCATCTGTCATTTGTTAAATGTTTAGCAATGAACAATCAGAACGACTGAGTGGCTTTTTGCATAACTCAAAAATGAGTATCTTTCTGTGAACACACTTCCTAACACTATGTTTGGCTAGAATACATATTAAAACCATAAGACACAGTGACCATGCACTGAAACCTCTAAAAACATAAGCCAAACTAAATCCTTCCTCCCTTGCATGCATTTTTAAGGTACTTTATCACGGTAATTGAAAGGTAACACCTTACTGTTGCTTTTCTCAAATAACTATATAGAGTAAACATGTTTGAAGAACATTACCCTAGTAACACAATATTCTTTTGTTCTACCTGATGCCTGGTTTCAATAATTTTGCACTTATTTGAAACAAAGTGAAAGCAGCATGTTTTTGGTATTGTGACACTATGACAGAAATCTTTTTGAACCAATATGTTGTTTCTAAATATAAATTTCAAATGTTTTGTTTCTATGATGATGATCAGCAAAGTACAGAGAACTAAAATTGCCACTTCCCACTTCCATTCGATTTGTTTGTCTTCTGATCACTGCTTCTCACGTGTTCGAGTTAGAGATGTGTTTGGATGTTTGTAATCATATAGTTAATGTTACATTGGATTTCAAAGGTTTAAGGCTTATTCTCTAATAAATACCACAAATAGCAGCTTGAAACAATTATCTGTACTAAGGAAAATGATATGACATCTTAACAGCATCGTATTATAATAATAAATTTTTATATGTAGAAAAATAACATAAATGTATAGCTCAAAATAAGAATGATCTGGAGGACCTATCTAGTGGCTTCAGCCTGCCATTATTTTGGGCTCAATTTCAGAATCTGTTTTACATAAGCTTATTGAGAAAGACTGTCATAATAGATAGGATGACTGGATTCACAGTAGACAGTGTAAGCCACACATTTTCTTAAGAATCTACGATCTTATTTCACTTCACATTTTAACTCATAATAATTCTGTAAATTAATGAGGTTTGTTTATTCTATGCATATGTTACTATGCCCTGATCATGTCTGCCTAACCTATCACCTTAGATCTCTAACTATGCATCCCCAGCCCTCTCCGCTGTCCCTAAACATCACTTGTTAATTGCATCCATTTTTAGTTTGCTTCAATTCTAGTCCTTGTTTCTGACATTCACAATTCTATTCTGTACTTCACAGTCCTGACTTACTAATTTCCGTAAATGGGTGAGAAAACTTTTGTCTACATTTATCTATCTGCCTTATTTTACCACATATAATATAATCCAGTGTCATCCATTGTACAGGGATGACACAATGTAGTACATTATTCCTGAGGAGAAATCAGCAAACATCTACTCACCTCAGATAAGAAACTAAGACAGACCAAATTAAGGATATCACCAAAGTTCAGCTTGATGAACCAATACATTTTATTGGGGTTACTTAAGGAATATTGGGGGTCACTTACAGAAGGAGAAATGATAAGACAGCTGTATCACTACAAGCCCACTATGACATGGGTGATGGGTCATGAAAGCTGGGAACCAGGAGCTTCCTATATAACTTCCATTCAGCTCAAAAGGCTAGCCTGTCTATTTTGGGCATCTCAGTTCATCTGAGCTTCTTCCAGGCACCAGGACTTGTTTCTGTGTTCTTGGGAGCTAGGCTCTGTCTGTCTTTCAAGCAGCTTGGTTGGTTTCTGTATCATCTATTAAGCTAGGTTTGTTCAATAGTGTCCTTTCTGTTCATATAAGCATGGAGATGGAGATCCCCAGGAAATCTGGCCAGTTTCAAAGACTTCCTGAAGCTGTTCAGTTGTTTACTCACTAAACTGAACTAGCTTCCTTGCAGGATAAAATATTTCCATCTTTAGAACATATTATGCCTTAACGTGCTTCCTTCCTAACTTTAATATTTTCTCTCAGAGGAAACTGGTGCACAGCACAGAAATACACACATTTTTATGGGTGGGTGGGTAGTATTCCCCTGTATCAACACTAGATTTTTTTAATATAATAAATGCTGGTAGGGCTACAGAGAAAAAGAAACATGAATATACTGTTGGTGGAAATGCAAATCAGTAAACCTGAATTGTTACCAGGGAAATCAATATTTTCTTTTGCAGATTCTTACTTATCTTGTTAATACTGGAATTTAGAAATGGACTCAAAAAGATGCTTGATGACAATTTTTTTAGCATTTTGAGAGAACAAGAAGTAAGGTAAGTAGTGGATCTCAGTAGTTGCCTGGTGGAGAAGGAAGGAGACGGGGTGAAAGCTTGGAAAGCGAGGCTGGTATATAGCTGTGGGGATATATTCTTCAGATCAACAGTGATAAAGCCCAGAGTGTCAGAGAGAGCACAGTTTGGAGACAGAGAGACGGAGAACAGGAACTGGGAAAGAGTTAAAGTGATAAAAAGATAGAGAAGTCAAAGCTATACTTTTTTGCATTAAGACTCAGTAAAGCTGGCAGGATTAACAATGCAGGTCTGCAAGCAGCTGCTTATAAAGTTTGGAGACAGAATGGCTTCCAAGAGAGATACATACATTAACTTATTAAGGGGATAATTCATTAGCATGTCTTTAGGTGAATCAAATTTTCAATGGAGTTGTCTCTGGGCCAAGTGATTGACAGGTCCAGCTGGATTCTCTCTTAAGGGAGGATATAATCATATGTAGTGTTTCTAATATTTGCAGCAGATCAGAATGTCAAGTCTCCACACAGGGATAGAGGGTAGAACTCACATTCCATTCTTCTGACCAGCAGGAAGTCCCTTCTTTTTAAAGGTGACTCAAAAAAGCCTTAATGCCTCCGTCTTTTCATATGTAATTTTAAGTCCTAAAGAGGTGCAGATCTGTTGTTTTACTGTCATGTGCTGCCAGGAAAACAGAAGGCTAGGTCAAAACTGATGTTAAGAGTCAGCTCCATTGTCAATGGCCTCTCCCTATCTAGCTTAACATTCTGTCATGTTTCAGGATACAATCACCTAGGCAATCTAATTCCATTGCAGGAGTTTAGTTCTCTAACCAGTAGGCTTGAATAATCTCATCTTTGCCTGTATTAAAATTCTGTGTAATTCTTACCCAGCCAGTACTATGAGGCTGACAATGCAATGATATAGCAAGAGGCAAATAAATCATAAATAGTCATTTGACCTTATCTTATCAGATTCAGTTCCTCCACTGGGTGTGTGGAAATCTCCCAGATTTTGAGAAGAGGCTTGCCCCTGTAAAACTCAGGATCTAAACTTAGTACTCACGGTCTAAAGCAGGAAGAGGGTTGGAGCAAAGAGTTAACTCAGTATCTCAAATTCCCTTGTACAAAGAATTTAAGTTTTATGCCACATAAAGTGAGCATTATGGGACATTTGCACAGCTTGGGGATTTTTAAAAGTTATTTGCATAATTCAGGTTAAACACACATGCTCTGTTACATGCAGTTCTAGACAGAGTTTCACATGTTGTATGTCCTCTTACCATGTAGAATCTCCACCCAGGTGTATCTAATTTTGTTCACAGTGAGCTATAGGCCATCTACAGACACTTTGGGGTGCCTCTCCCCCTACATTCCAGTGGGCACTTTGGAGGTCAGGACCAGTGTGCAACCAGTCTTTTTGTTTTGGTTTGTGGGGGTTTTGTTTTGTTTTTGTTGTTTTTGTATTGTTTGGTTTTTGTTTGGATTTCTAGGCAGGGTTTCCTGTGTAATAACAGTCCTGGCTGTCCTGGAAATCACTTTACAGACCAGATTGTCCTTGAACTCACAGAGATCTCTCTGCCTCTGCCTCCCAAGTGCTGGGATTAAAGGTGCCTTCCACCTGTGCCCTGCTGCAACCAGTCTTTGTCTTTGACAATTTTTGTAATGTACAAATTTTGTAAGACTTTATACATGATTCTTGCTTTCTATCCTCATTTATATGATGCTTAATCATTTCCAAGGAAGGAAATCTATTCCATATTAGTTATTTTTAAGTCCAGTCTAATAGGTAAATATTTCCAGGACTCTGGTATACCACATTGGAAGTGTTATGAAAGTAGGTATGAGGACAAGACATTGTTTCTTGAACTTTGCTAATACAGACAAAGTAGGATTATATTTGGACCCAATTTTTATAAGCTAACAACAGTGCATTTGTCTTTATATTGTTTATGGATGGCCGTAGTTTGAATAAGAAATGCAGATGGTGGGTGGCAGTGTGGCACAGTGGAAAGTTTTCTTATTAAAGGAGGACAGGAGAAGAGAAGGGAGGGAAGGGAAAAGCGGGGAGAAGAGAGGTGAGAGAGAAAGAGAGATTCTCTTAAAGGGACTTTATGTAAGATGACATCAGAAGGCTGGGAGGGTTCCCAAAGGGCTTGCCAGAATGATATCACTTTGGAAGGTAAAATTTTGCTGGAGGAAGTAAGTCATTGGGAGTGGGCTTTAATGTTTTGTAGCTGACATCCCAGTTCCTGTTCTCTCTCTCTTTCTGACTCTCCTTCTTCCCTCTCCTTCTTTGCCACTCTCTATATCCTACCCTCTATTTCCCTCTGCCTTTCTCTGCCTTCTCCTCATCTTCCTGCATACCAATGAAGAACATTGGTCTTGCTGCCATAACTTCTCCAACTTGATGGACTATTTTCCTTTTCAAACTACAAGGTAAAATAAATCCATTTCTCTTCTAAGTTGCTCTTTCTCAGGTTATTCTATTTGGGCAACAGAAAAGAAACAGGGAACTAAGATGTTACTCTAGCCTGGCATCCCATATTCCAATGTCACCTCCTCTCTATTCCTGCTGCAATGCCTTCAGTGTTTTTCAACATCTGGATAAACTATGCTTTCTTCCTTCCATACCTGTTTGTTTCAGCCATGCCAACATCACGTGAATAGTGCAAATATTGCATTTTGTTTCATTATTGAAATATAGTACATGTTTCTTTGCTTTTAAATCTTTATTAAATGAAGAAGTGTATTAGTTACATTTTATATTTAAAATTTAGTACTGATATATTATTTAAGATACAACAATGATTCTTTTGTTAGTTTATCATAGCACAAATACAAACAATTTTTTCTTCTGCTTTATCTTTTGATCTTTTGGGGAACTGTGATTACCTGCTTATTTGTTGTTTGGACTAAAGAGATTGTGATTATAATTTTATTTGGGTGTTCCAAGTTATATCATTATGTAATCTTTAGAAAAATATTTACAATTAATTTCTTATATAGCATTTTTATTTGAAAGGGTGTCTAGATATGTTGCTCAGGCACTCTGGAACTCATTATTTAGGTCAGAGTGGCATAAAACTCATGGAAAATCTGATTCAACTTTCAGAATACTATGATTATAAGCATAAGTTACTTCAACCACCTGGGAAAAATGATTTTTTTCTCTGAACAAAATATGTATCTGAATGTATATCTATGTGGAAATGAAATTAAGAAAATGAGTATTGACCAGTCCACCTTCAGTACACAAATTGCTAGTTAGATTCCTACGACTGTGCAAGGCTGTTGATAAATCCAATGTCCTTAAAGTTTTGGATTTTTTTCTAACTTATTTCCAAACATTGTCTTCTTTAAGCAAAGAAGAAAACGTTTCACATGATACACAGCAATGAATGAGCTCAACCTCAGGGTAGCTGCTGTTTGCTTGTCTTAGTGTTTGTTGAGATAAATGGAAAATCTATTCCTATGTCACAGTTTTCTCTTTGAAAAATTGTACTAATAATATTTATCTTCTATTATGGGGCTGCAAAATTAATTACAGTTTTAGAATTCTTTAAGAACCAAAATCAAAGGAGACTGTACAAGAACAAATTTTGATTAGCATCCTTAATATTAAGGTGGGCAATGAAATGTAACACTTTGGCAGTTTTCTACTTTATTTGTGATTGATAAACTTCAATTTTTATATGCTATTGAAGGTTATATATTTAAAGAAGAAAAATATATTCTTAAAAGCCTTTCTGAAGTACAATATAATGTATAAAAGGAAATAATTATTGCTGTATTTGTAATTGTATCTAAATATACATAAGTACACCCAATATAATGCAATCTATACTAAATGAATATGTATTAAACAAGGTTATTATTAACACATGCACATTCACAGTTACATTCCAAACTCACCAGCCACAATATCTAGATGGATTCTTATGTATATTAAGATCTTCTATCACTTTCTTTAAAAAAAAAGCACACTTTTTCCATGTAAATGATTAAATATAATATGAAATTTCCCCATACACAATATGATTCAAGTATAAAAATTTAAAATAAATATTCAATAATTTTCAATAACCAGGAGATCTATATAACATGAGTGAGTGTATTATGATAATAACTTTAATATGGTTATATTGTAAGAGATTCTGAAAAATCTTATTTAATTTTGCCTCTATTTCATCCATTTGTATTATTTCTGTGTTAATATCTTTGTATATCTAAATATATCCTTACAAAGTTAGCATATCTTTCCTTGGATTTACAAAGCTATTTAATATAATGAACTGAAAGCAAACTGGCATACATTTTTGTTTTCCCCATCTAAAAATCTTCTAACCCACTGGTTCTGATAGAAATCTGAAATTCAGAACAGATATTTTTCCCATGGAGCTTTATTAACATCTTCATTAACAAAAGCAATGTGATTATGGTGACTTGCATTTATAAAAGTAGGAGAGTTCATTCCTGCCATTTTATTTGGAGCCTATTTTGTGAAGGTCCATAGAATGAAAAGACAATCAATATTGGTTATATGAAATACTCATTGAAAATTCTGAAAAAGTCATACAGATACCTACTAACATATCAGCTTCATAAAAATAGAAACATTTTGAATAGACTTTCCCTATAAAGGGGGATGATGTCACACAATTAGATACCACAGACTAGTAAACTAAAGAAAGCTTCAGCTCCCAGGAAAGGCTCACCTCTTTTTTGAATAGTTGGCCACTGAAGCCCCACAAACCACAAATATTATAGGTGATTGCTCCTGCTTAGTTTCAAGAACCACATGATAAAACCCTGATATTGAATATACCATATGCTTGAGTGATAGAACATGGAGAAATCAAGAGAATATAGATTTGGAAGCTTCATACCTAAAAAGCAGTTTTCATGGTGCTAGTAATTGTTCTGCATGCTATCAGAGGAGAAAGAAGCCACCAAGCTGCAAATATTGTGAGCTACAATAATTTTACTGTCCTACAATATGACTGTCATAACAAGATATGTTTTCTAATGCAACAGTGGCATGATTTTTATTAGAACAGCCAATTATGTACTGATTGTAATTAAGGTCTTCTCCGAAATGGAACCTATACTTGGCACCATTATTAAGGCCAAGCAACTATGGCTATCAAAGTCATAAGCCCTAGAGAAAAATCTACTATGATTGTTCTGCCAAATGGTCATAGTATTGTAATGTCATATTGCCATGCCCATAGATTAATTCATCTCTCTACCATCAGAGATTTCCTATAATTGATGGCAATTAACAGAGACACATAACTGGTCAAGGCTCAGAGAATAAAAGACTGGTGTTTTCAATCCAAAAGGGCAAATCTACATCACACTCCATCTTTTCCAAGACTCAGGAACATCCTTCTGGAAGAAGAGCCAAAAAGTTTGTGAGATCCAGTGATGGTAGAAGACAAGGAGATGGTGTATCTACAAGAAAACAAAGCATATGCATATATTTATTCATATGGATTGTGGCAGAATGCATAAGAACTTCACAAGTGAGACAGAATCCCAGCATTTGAAATGGTCATGAAGATCAACCCCTAGCAGAGACGTTATTGGTTGAATTTATATTGGTATTCAATAGCTTCTTGGAGAGGCAAATTTAGCTTTCTTTAAAGTTATGATTCAGAGCTGAAGAGATAGCTCAGAGGTTAAGAGCACTACCTGCTCTTCCTAAGGTCTGAGTTCAATTCCCAGTAATCACATGGTGGCTCACAACCATCTATAATGAGATCTCTGGTGTGAAGGCATATATGCAGACAGAACACTGCATACATTAAAAAATAATTAATAAATAAAGTTATGATCCCTGGTACATAAACTTTGCTCCAGTAAATGGCACCACACTCAGGAGCATTAATACAACATAAATAGCTCTCAATAGGCTTAAAATAAACAAGAAAAAACATAAAGTTTTATGAATAATTAGGCACAGGTAAATATGAGAAGAGTTGGTGGAGAATGGAAAAATATGAGCAAAATAAATTATATGAAATTCTCAAAGAATTAATAAAATTATGAAATTTATTTATAAAATCAATATAAAACAGAAATAAAAATACAATTGATGTCTTTTAGAATTATGTCTTCATTATTATTGTTATTATTATTACTTATTCAATATTGTGTGTATTCTTTTGCCTTAGCTTTGTGAGCAGAATTTCTTGTTCTAAAAACCAGATGAACACTCTCCTGTTCATGTAGCAGCAGACATTTTTACATCGTCTGTTAAGAGTTAGGAGATGTCACATTAGGAGGCAACTTGGACATAGGAGTGTAGCCCTCATACAAGTTATTACTGCTGTTCTAAAGGAATCCATCAACAGAATTCCTGACACTCTTTTTGTGGATTGTGAGATTACAAGTCAGCAGTAGTCTACATCCAGGAAAGTGCTCTTCAGTGATGATACTGCAATCTTGACTTCCTGCCCTTCAGAACTACTGTTTACAAGCTAACAGTTTATGATAATTGTTTTTAGCAGCTCAAAGTAAAGTAGGCTCTTTCAACCAACACTTGGCTTACTTTGTGTCTTCCCACAGTGCGTTATTAGTCAATAAATCTTCCGTTTCACTTTCAGCAACAAGTTATACTTTCTCTAAATTCCCAAGTCCATGAATAAGCATCTCAACTTACAAATATATTTAAAATGCATATCCATAAATTGATTCAGTACACAAATTTATTTTTTGCTGGTATCTCTTATTTTATAATTTGTTTACCTCTCCAAGAAAATACTAAAACATTTTGAACACATTGAACACATTTTTGTGATATGAAATAAAGATATAATAACATGTTTACATATGTTATACCTTTATATTGATATAACCTATCATTCTAAGTGTTTTATGACTCAGATGTAAGAAATTAATAAATACTGATAAAATAAAGCCATTTAAAATATGTGTCATATTGACTATCACTGCAAACAGCCTCTTTAGAATCTGTAGTTTCTTTGATCAGTTTGCTTTTTAACAAAAACAATTTTAAATACAAGAAGATATTGGAAATTCCCAGTATCTATTTCCATGAACTTTGAAAACTGAAGCAGAAAGGGTTCTATGTAGTATGTCCCCGAGGCTACCTGTGATTTCTATATTTTCTCACACATGTATATGTATATATATATGTGCTTTCATGTTTACTGCATGGATGTAAGAGAACAACTTACATTGTTCATATGATAATTGGTCCTTTTCCCTAGTTATGGCTTCTGGAAATCAAATTCAGATTGCCCAGCTTAGTGGCATGTGCCTTTAACCATAGTATCATCTCCTTTTCTCTCTATAACCATTTTTAAGAAACTAACTCTGCAAGAGTGATCACTGATAGTATTATTTTCACAGTTTAATTATTACTGTCACCACTGCTAAACTCTCCACTAATGTCAGTGTCATTGACCCTGTTCATAGTGCCTTGCTGACGGCAGTATAAACTCCAATAACAATGCCAATACTTTTATCAACTCAGTGTCGCACAAAGATCATAGCCTACTAGTTCTTTTAGTAATATATTCTGTAATGCCATCAAAGGTAGATACAATAAAAGTCTGAGATGACAGTATTGGTTGGAATGAAAGAAGGATATGGAAGTAAATCTAAGGTGTTAGATTGAAACTCAAAGCAAGTTCCATTGGAAAATTTGTCCCCAAACCTTGGGTTTCCTCTTAATACCTTGAATTCTTTACCAAGTAGTGTTCCATTTCATACATCAGTTTAAAACTCTGAAACATGGATCATGTAATAAGTAGTCCTAGAAACATTACATGCCGTTTTAAAAGAAAATAAATTTAAAATGTAAGTGTAACTATCATTTGATTCATAAAATTATATTGAAATTAATTTATTTCAGTACCTATGCATTTAGGATTTTCATTTTTTTCTGCTGTATAGTAATCACTGTACTAATCCATTGCTATTCCATTTTTGGATAGTGGTAGGCTTTGTGGTGTAACAACATGGAGATAAACATTTTTAATTTTTATACATGTTTTAATCCATATATGTAATAGTTTGAAGGTAGAAAAATGAGCATATTTACTATCTATGAATAATATAGGCACATCCATTATTATAGGTTACACCAAACTCATCAACAAATAATCATGACAAATAAAATTCCTGTCAGTCAATGTCCTCACAGGAACATGAAATGAGTTAATTTGCCCAATTTTCTGCATGTAAAACTGCATAATTTATGTTTTTGTTTTCATTTTCCTGTTTTATAATGAGCAAAATATTTTCTCATTAGTTTTAGGAGTTATTTTGTACTGCATCTTCAGTGAATTGTATGAAATTGTTGTCATTTTATCAATTCATGGCCATTATTTATTATGCACTTCAAAAATATTCCAAGCTTTGCCTAGTTTGTCGACATCGTACATGTTATATGTAGCTAATAAACATAAATTCCACCTGAGACTGACTATTGTGAACCAAGCTAGGCAGAATCATATTGTTAGTCCTCCACCTACATCATACTTTCCTGAATTTGGAGTATTAAATACAACTTTTTCATGTAAAACATTAAGATAAAACATAAATCATAATTAAATTGTTGGAGTTACAAGTTATTTCAAAGGGAAGAGTATATTTCCCTCCAAATACAAACACCTAGTTCTTCAAGGTGTTCAGTGTTTTTCAAAGCACTTTTATTACTACAGTCAATTTAGAATCTGATGGGTTTGATGAGCTACATTCTTAAAAAAGGAGGAAGAAATGGATGTCTGTTTACTTACAACATCACAGCTTCTTATATATCTAAGATTCCTAAGTAGCATCTGTAACAACATTAAATGAAAGAATCACACACTCCTTCTTATTACTTTGTCTATTTTCTCAAAGAAATTTGTGCTTAGCTTCTAGTAATATGCACCATTGATTTCAGGTTATATTTTAATCACTGCAATAAGAAGAGAGGTCATTAAAAGTTGGATGTCAGTCTCCAAACTAATAAATCATCTTATTATCTGCTCTAGTGTTTTTTTTTTCCTCTGTGATCTAAGAAATACTTAAGTGAGAATACATTGCATGCATGAAATCAGTTCCAAAGATGCACCTGAGAAGACAGGTCTTCCTGTTATGATGTACTGAAGAAATAAGGGATGGACACTGAAAAGTTTATAATTAATTATCAAATATACAATTTTTATTTTACTTCATTTTCATTCTTTGGTAGAGGCAAATCATGGCAAACTGAACTGACAGTTGTTTAAATCAACATCCAGGGTTATCATCCAAACTATTTCTGGATTTTCATTTTCACCCACTCAAGATGTGTAAATCAGAAACCCAGAATTATCAAAAGCATTCTGAGGAAGAATATAAGCTATTGAAGCAAACTTCCAGGCATTGGTGGCGCATGCCTTTAATCCCAGCACTAGGGAGGCAGAGCCAGGCTGATCTCTGTGAGTTCGAGGCCAGCCTGGGTTACCAAGTTCCAGGAAAGGCGCAAAGCTATACACAGAAACCCTGTCTCAAAAAAAACAGAAAACAAAACAAAACAAAAAGAAGCAAACTTATTGGCATAAGTTATATTTATAAAATTAAATTATTTTGATACAGGGACACAATAATTCATTATGTTACAATCTACCATTAATTTCTTACTTGATAAAGCATAATACCAAAAGCTAGTCTGTCTAGAAGAGTACTTGGAATTTTTAAATGACAGAAAGAAACAGAAGTTTTATCACATATGAAAAACAATTTGATCAATTGCTAAAAGTATATACAAAATAGAAAAAGACAAGAAAAAACTTGCATTTGCAATTTAAAGTTATCGGGCAGGTGTGTAATGTCACATTCCTGCAGAATCCTATTTATAAATGCACATTTTAATACCAACTCAGTGCCCTGTTCATTAAGGGGAAAAGTGCTGATTACAAACAATTTTCATTTTTTCGGTGCACCCCAAGAGTTCTTTCTTTCTAAAAAAAAGTTCTTTCTAATTAGATAGTTGAGGCTCATTTTCATTAATTCATAAATTCTCATGAATTCATAAATATTGTTTCCCTTAGATTGTTGCTTAAGCAGTATACATATGCATGTACATTTACATAATATATAAATTAAAAATTGTATATATATACATATATGAATGTTGTGAGAAAGAAAGTAAGTATATGATAACTTTAACTAAAGGGAAATCAAAGTGGACAATGAGCACAGTTACTTGTGTCCTTGAATAACCTAAAATTCATTGATTGATTTTAAAAATAATAAAATCTAAGATGCAAAATTAATAAGTGTTGCTTTGTATTGATTTCCATACTTTTTTCTGTAGGGTAAAGTTTGTCCCTTTTGTTTCCCAGAAAATATAACTGTTTTGCATTCAGAGCCATTGTAAGTCAGACCTCACAATTTTTTTCTCTAATTTTGTAATGGCAGCTTTTAAAATAAAAAGGAGATAGATTTGATTTATGTTATGGAAACATACAGGTGTAGCTGTGCAAAAGATCTATGATAGACCACAATATTTTTGAGTCTGCCAGAGTGGTCAGAGAAATCAGTTAGGAACCCATGGTTATCCCTGAAAAAGTGGCGATGAACCAGCAAACCACAGATGTAGCCCTGGAAATGAAATGTAGAAGACAGATCTTAAAGATATGCAGCAGGTGGAATTAACAAGAAGTGCTGACTGATTGATTGGGAGAGATGAGATAAATGGATGAGTTGAGCATCATAATGAGGTTTCCTAGCTTGGGTGACTTACTGAATAGTGATTTCATTAACTTAAGGAAAAAGGAAGGAAGAACACTTTTGGAGAGGAAGGTAACTTTGACCTAGAGAGCCATGAAACTAAAATCTTCTATGGGCATCCACATAGAATATATCTAGTAAGCTATTTTAGACTACAGGTCTGTGTAGCATATGATTGTGGAGATGTTATTGATGCAGTCGGTAGAACTGTCTGGAATAAAGAATTACTCTTATGAAGGAATTAAATTAACTCAGCAAAATTACATAGAATTGCTGTAGAAATATCTAAGACCCTGCAAAATACAGCTATTTGAGGCAGCTAGTGAAAAGGAAATGAAACTAAAATTAAAAAAAAAAAAAAAAGAAGTGACTGAAAAGGAAAGAACATAGTTAAGAGACTAGATAATTACATAAATTAATTCTAAGAGAAAAGTCATGGTTTGAAGACTTATTTCAGAATTTTAAAGCTTTCACAGCTAAAATGCCACTCACTACTTCCTTGGAAAGTTCTTAACAGATTTGGACAGATTGCAACTTTGAGCCTGTAGAGTATAAACTGGAAAGTATAAACTGCTCATGAACCTATTGGCCTATTTCTAGTCATTTGTTCTGTAATGGTTCTTAATTTTGTCATAGGACTGCCTTCTTCCCCCTCCAACTTAATTTCAATGAGCATGCTGCCAGGCTTTTGTTTGCATAACTTTAGGCCTCTCCTTAGCTCATAATTAACAGAGATTAATCCTCTGGCTAAAGAAATGAAATACAATTGTCTCTCACACCCTTTCTGAAAATGTATAAACTTAGACTCTCTCTAAATCTTCTTTTTATCTCTTAGAACTGTTTGATTTGTTTTGTTTACTTTGATCTGAAGTGCCCCAAAGATGGAAAGAAATTAGACCCCAACTTTGGCGTTTTGGGGAAATGGTGGAAACCTAGAGAGACTGGATCATCACAAAAGAAAGTGGGACCTGAATCCCTTCCTCTTATTTCTTTCTAGCTTCCTCCTTTTAAGGGAGCAGCTTAGCTCAACAATATGTGTCTTACAATGATGCCTTATCTCACCACCTGTTTGTCAAGGTCAAACACCCAATGGGTAAACCCAGTGAACTAATGGACCAAAGGAAAAAGATTGTGTCTTGTTAAGTTGGTTGTATCTGGTCCTTTATTATAATGAACTGAAATATATAACTATATATTTATAAGAACTACAACTAACGGTTTTACATAGCATTTTGATGTCTCTGTTAAAGGTTACTTGTTCCTTAGTAACAGTTTTACTTGTTCCAAATTTGAAAGCAATATCAGAGCTGAGGCTTAAAGGTACAAAAAAGAATGAGACACTGTTATTACAGGTGATTAAGAATGTCGGATAGCTTACCTAAATTTAGAAACCAGCATATTTCAATATTTAACCAATGGCTTAAAACTACGTTCTTCCCACCAAACAGTTTCCTCTTAAAGTTTCGATGAGAAGTCCACTTAATTCAGTGGTATGTCTCTGACTCTTTTGCCAGCTCTTAGGACTATTTTCCTCCTGTTGGGTACCTTCTCCCACTTCAATAATGACGGATTTTGGCCTTGTTGTACTGTACTTTGTTTTGTCGGATTTGTTTGCTGTCTCTTGTAGACTTGCTCTTTCTGAAGGAAAACAGAGGGGGGAGTGTGTCTGGGGGAGAGGAAAGCTCTGATCAGAATGTATTGTTTGAGAGAAGAATCTATTTAAAAAAAAAACCCTACAATTCCTATAAAGTACCTTCTGTTGATTATAAAATACTTATATTTTTCATATTCATTTGTGTACATACACATTGAAATTTAAAATTAGCCATGTCAAATATAGTAGGAAAAAGAAAGAGGAAAAATTCTGATAAACTGAGAGGAACTTAATGAAATAATGGTATGCATAGCTGTAGAAATTGATATGAGAATGGTGAAATTGTTTACTGGAGGCAGTGAGCAAGGCTTCCACATAACTCCAAGGCATTTGAATTGGGGAAAGAAAGAGTGACCATAAAACTATAAACAGAGAAAACTGTGGAACAAGATGAGGGATTCGGGTGGAATATTTAGACAACATTCAATATAGCCAGGAAGATACAAAGGACATACTTGAACCCGATACCCTTACCTCCTTCACAGCCCCTACCAATGATCACAATGGCAGTACCCAGAGGGCAAATGTGTGTGTTGGTAGTCTCAATAAAACTTAGTCACCAGGGGCTTTAGCTGTGTGGAGAATCCTCAAGATAATATATGGGACTACAGAGACTGCTCATCATGTAAAGAAATTATTGCCTAGGAGTCTTGATTATGTTTGTTATCTCTGCTGTTCAAAAACTTGAAAGACAGAAAAAAAAAATCTAAAATGAAGAAAGCAGCAGCAAGTGACAAAGTTTATTATTGTAAGTGTTGCAGGGACAGCACACAGTCAGAAAAATTACCACAGGGCAGAGGCAGACCCAAATCCATCCATTTATTTTTCCTTCTGAGAGGTTGGGTGTTTTAATTATTTTACTTTTTATTTATTTTTTTTATCATTTTTATTAATTAATTAATTAATTAATTTTGCATTCCAATCTTAGGCTCTCCTCCTTTATCTCCTCACACTCCCTACACCTGTCCTCCATAGTATTCACTCAGACAGGGGTACGCCTCCCATGGGCATCATCAAAGCATGGCAAATCAAGCTGCCAATAGACCAAGCACCTCCCCTGTATTCACACTAGGTAGGGCTATTCAGCATAAGGAATAGGTTCCCAAGAGCCAGCCAAAGCTTTAGGGACATACCCTGCTCCCATTGTGAGGAGTCCCACAAATAGACCAACCTTCCCAACTATTCCATATATGAAGAGTGCATAAGTTGTTCCCATGCAGCCTCCCCAGTTGTTGATTCAGACTTTGTGAGTTCCCATGAGCCAGGCTAGCCATTTCTTTGGGTTTTACTTCCATGTCCCTGTACCGGCCAAGCCCCTACTCCCTAGGCTCCTATAATCCTCCTCCCTCTCCTCAGCAAGACTCCTCGAGTTTGACCCAGTGTTTGGCCATGGGTCTCTAAATCTGCCTGCATCAGTCACTGGATGAAGGTCTCTGCTGACAATTGGAGTAGTCACCAGTCCGATTACAGGGGATGGCCAGTTCAGGCCAGTTACATCCACTGCTTCCAGGAGTCTTAGCTGGGGCCATCCTTGTAGTCTCTTGGAAGTTTCCCTTGCATCAGGCTTCTACATGACTCTGTAAAGTCCCCTTTTCCAAAGAGGGCTGGGTGTTTTCAATGTGCTTTGGTGACCTGTCATTGGTTCTCTTGTTCTAATTTTTGGTTCATCAACTTAAACAAAGAAAGAGTACTTGATATGCCCACAGCTTCAGGTAAACATGTTCCCACCTGGCCTTAAGCATACCTCACAAGGCCAGACTCATCAGATAGCATGCTAGTGCTGCATGAGAAAGAACAAGCTTTGGCCTTGGTCTAGACGGTGAAGAGGAAATCAGAAGTTCACCATCTTTATGACCCCTCTCCAATCTATCTGCCTTTCAGAGGTCTGTCTAGCACCAGGCCCTGAAAAGGGCTTTCTGAGCAAATCTGATGACCTGAATTCTATCACTGGAACTCATGGCCTTTGCATTGGCATCCATCTGTATTCTTATCATTCCTACACTGTGATAGGAGATGGGGAAAAGTAAAATCCTCTGAAAACTCAAAGGCAAGCAAAGCTGGAGTAAACTGAGGAGCAGAAACAGTAAGAGGAAACCCGACTCATCTGTGGAAGGCAAGAACCTAATCATGATGATAGTCTGAACTCTACACATGCACCAATATACATGTGTGACTGCCCCCACTCACTCAGAAAATAATTATAAAAAAGGGAATTCTCATGTTATCTACAGTGATTGAAAGGATCTCTAACATGCTTGGTCCTCAGAGAAATAACAGTTTAACCTATGAGAATATTTTACCACACACTATTAATAATAATTTTAAAAAGCAGAGCAAAGTACAAATGAGAACCTGGTATAACTAGATATTGGTGTGATACAGAGGAGTCTATACTGTTAGACATTCCTTCCATATTATTAATTGATGTGACATGTACATAATTCATCAAAGCAGAGTATAGCCTATGGCTAAGGCAGTTTCATTTTTGAATATATGCAAGTGCTAATTTTGTGCTCAAAATTTATATAACAATATGTATAACACCACTGTTTATGAGTTAAAAATTTAATATATTCAAACGTTGGCCAATAATAGAATAAATAAGATGAAATCAAATACAGGATTAAAATGAACATCCAGTAGCATGAATAGAACTTCTGCATAATTTGCAATAAAAGAAGAGAGGCACTGAAGAAAACACCATGTTTTCATTTATATAGCATTCATTTATATAGCATAACATATGTTGAGTTATATAACATAATGTTGGAGGCAGTGTTCCATGTCTCAATTTGAATTGTATATTTATTTCAAAAATGCTACAAACTGGACAATTTGAAGTTCTTCATTTATCCATCAATATTATAATAAACATTTAAAGGAAAATATGAGTGAAAAGTCATTAGATAGTTCTTCAGTAGTCTAGTTGTCCTTCTAAGTCTTACATAGAACCTCTTATATGTTAGCCAGAAATTTCCTGTACCTGTCAGTATTTCATGTCCCCTGGTAACCACATGAAAGTGAAAGAATCAGGAGCAAATAGAATGTAGTGTTTGAAAGGAGTCGATTTTAATAGATCTTAAGTTTCCCCTAAAAGATCATTGAGGGTTTGATTAATGGGATTTGAGAAAAAGGTTCAGCTGAATTTGCAAGAGCCAAATGAGAGAAGAAAGTGTGTGCATGTATACATATATGCTTGTGTATATAATGTATGTAAAACTAGATAATAAGTGTATGATTCCAGCTTCCAGTTAGATGGATAAATTTTTCCAACACAGTGTTTTTATTATTTGGGAATTTCACATAATGTACCGTAATCACACTCATTTCCCAGTCCTTACAAGTTCACCCCCCACCCTTGTGACTCTTGCCCCTCCCCCGCAAAAGGAGAGGAAAATAAAAACTATATACAAATTCCAGTCTGTGTTGCCCATATACTCCCTTGAGTGTGGTCAAACTCCCAGTGGCAACGCCTTAGAGAAAGCTGAGTCCTTCCACACCTCTAGCCACATCCCCACCAGAAGCCATCAACTGTGAAGAGCTATATTTCAGGAGTCCTGTCACACGTTTTAAGAGTTCTCTTCAGTGGCTTCCAGTCTAGACTATTTCTCTGGGGGGGGCATGAGAGTGTAGGGGGTTGTTACCCAAGCCTTCTATGTCTTCATTCTCTCCTGTGAGTCTATAGTCATCAATACCATTGCAAAAGAAGCTTCCTTGCCATTTACAGTCAGTGGCAGCATGAATCATGGACTTCTACTTGGTTCCTGGAGACAGCACAACACTGACCAAAGACATCTGGTCTTATGGCTTCTGGCAGTGGCATAGACTTTTTAGCATGATCTCAAGTGGAAGTACAGACAATGGACATTAAATCATGCCTTGGCCACAGCAGGGACCACTGACACTATCATGGCCCTGGGTGGCATAACAGGACACAAATATCAATATGTCCTCTGTAGACAGCACAGGCCATATGCATCAGCATGGCCTTGGAAGACAGCAGGGACCCAAGCACTAACATCTCCCACAGGCTGTAGCAGGGGCAAGGGGAATCTATGTTGTCTTGGGTAGCAACATGGACCACAGACACCAATATGGCCTGGTGTAACAGTGTGAGGTCTACTCGAGTGCCCTGTGTAGCTTGTTCTTGGTTACCTGATTAGGGAAAGGGAATAAATAAAGAAATTTCAGACACACAGATATACATATAGAAAAGCAGAAATCAGGTAGACTTTCTGCACTCTGTTGAAGATGAACTAATGTGTTCATTATTTATGTCACAGTGGTTGGTGGAGTTACTTTGCATGGGGGGCCATCTGTAGAACAGTCTCAGGATGTAACATTCAGGAAGACGAAGATGCAGTAAGTAGTTTCTATACAAACTAGTCAGATCATTACTAAACACTTGTAATCCCACATACTGTCAACAACTGTACTCGGACAAGAGGGCTCACCATGGTGAGAAGAGAGGCATTGCCAAATTCCCATGACTCTGAAGCCTTGGATCCTTCACATGGGTATGTCCATTCAACAGTACATCTTCACTCAGTACTTCACCTTCTCTGTATATTTTCAAGGCTTCATCTTCTCCTTCCAGAATACCAAAACGAGAGACTCTAAAACGCAATGGAGAAGGCCAACAAAAGTAAGGCCTTGTGAGTTCAGCTAGATATATGGAGATGGAAGAAGTATGCAGATCTTCCAAGCCCCAGACTTCCCCTAATAACAGCTAAGAGAGGAACAAAATAGAAAACTTTTACTAGACCTGCCATCCAATTATTTTTCCATATGCTCAAGGGTTCTAGACTTTGGTTGGCCCATGGGATGTCACAGACTTCAAGGCATAGTAGCAGGTGGGACAAGAGCTGATCAAGAGCTGTCCATGATAAGAAGGGAGAACTACAAAAGGGAAACCCAAGTGGAAAAGTGTTATGCAAACTCATTTTTTTCTAATTTACAATAATCATTAGGGATATGTTTCTCATCAGTTCCAAGACTGTACTAGGTGAGCTAGATTCAGTATTATCAGTTGAAACTCAATGTCCTAGAAGATCCTAAAGATCTTATGGTTTGAAACATTTACATTTTTTTTCTAAATCTGATTTTGTCTCTTAATCTATCAAAGTAGTCTTCTAAAGCTATTCATTACTCTTCTCTTCTGTCTTTTTATAGGTACCAATAAGAGAGCTCTCTAAAAGGAGAGCTCTTCAAATTTTTACATCTTTACTGAGAGAAATCTTTGTAATTCAAAAGACACGTTTTAAGGTCACTAACAATTAGGATCTGAGATGAAACATGTACTCATTCAAATTCTACCTTTCCATTGAAATATCAATATGTGGGTTTTTCCAAGATTAGAATATAATTTGCACAGTAAAAATGGGATGCAATCTTGAAGAGAATGTGTAAGAGATATCTCTCATGGTTCATCAAATTTACTCTTAGAAATAGATCTAAGAAAAACAAAGACATATTGCCACAGAACATTAACAGCATAAATATGCTACATTTGTTTATGCTGCAGAATATTTCTTTAGCTGTGTAAAGTGTGTTAGTTTTGTATATGCTGCATTTATTTAATTATGTAAAGATGTGTTGCATTTATTTCATCCTGCCTGCCTAAGGTATCTGATTGGTCTTATTGAAAACTGAGCAGCCAATAGCTAGGCAGAAGAGGGATAGGATGGCAGACAGAGAGAACAAATAGGAGAAGAAATCTAGGCTCAAGAGAGGGAGAAAAAAAGGAGAGAGGAGAAAACAAGAGAGATGTACAGGGCCAGAAGCCACGTAGCTGCCAGACAGACTGACATAGAGAAGCAGTGAAAGTAAGACACACGGCAGTAAAAGGGGTAATAAGCCCTGAGGCAAAAGGTAGAGAAAGAGAAACAGGTTAATTTAAGTTAAAAGTGTTAGCCAGAAATGAGCCTAAGCTAGGTCAAGCATTTGAAACTAATAATAAGTCTTTGTGTCATGATTTGGGACATGGTTTGTGGCCCAAAAGAAAAAGCCTGGTATACTCCTGGGTTCCTTAAAATGCTGGTAGCATGACACAACTTGACAAAGAGGGTCTTTCTTAAAGTCCCAAATGTTTCAATTTTCATTCTTTATATGACACACTCGGCACAAACCAGCACTTGGATCCCTTGGTTGGCTAAGAGCAACAGAGAATTTTCTCACATGGACAGCTATAAAGCTCCCAACAAACTGACAAGATAAATAATGATGTCATGGGACTTTTGTATCTGTGACCCACAGCAAAATTTTGTCTATGCAATGCCTATCTAATGAGAACTGTAACACCCACCACTCTGCCAGTCTCCTTTGAACAGTGTAGCTATGAGGTAATGCTTACGGCCCATGTTCCATCCTGTGCTATCCATCACAAGACAAACAACAGAGCTAAAAGTGGTATTTCTATATGGAAAGAAGGCAATCAATGAATACTCAAGTGTACATACACCAAAGTCAGTGTACCTAAAGACTAGTCCAAATTATCCAAATGATGTTTAAACTGAATTTATTAAACTGAATTTTTGATTGAAAAGGTGATGGATTTTTTTAATCTACTCACCCAAATTCCACATGTAAGTGTCAGTATTTTGATTTTGCTTGCCATGTTAAGCTCTGTGTACCCTTGAATGTGCTTCCACAGACTGTTTTGAATCAAGTCATTGAATATTTGCTAAAAGAGAACCTTCCATTGTGTCTTGTAGCTTTGCTAGAACAAACAAAGAAAAAAATTTAAAAAACCAATTAGCATAGAATGTATTGCATTCATAAAGGCAATAACACCACCTAATCACTCACACACCCAATGTTATTCAGAAAATTAGAGATGCTTTCACAAGCAGGGAAGAAAAGTGAGAATATAGCTAATATTTAGGAGAATATAGAATATTGTCAAAGGAACCGCATGGGTTTGGGGGAAGAGTATGGTCTAGAATAGACTTTAATTGCCCCACAGAACAGACGTGGTTTCAAAGTGTTCTCTTTGGTATCCAAGTAGAGAACAATGGGGTGTAGCGAAAGTTTGCCTACGTCAATTGACAGACAAAAGAGTATGAATTAATTAATGAAAGTTAAGAGAAGAGAATACAATTATGTCTTTGTTGGCATGCCTAGAATTGTGCAGTTAAGATAACTGAGCAGTGAGTAGGTCCTATCAACTGAGATGGACAGGGAAAGAGAAGGTCAGAAGAAGGTGAATTGCCAACTGCATCTGAGATGTCACAGTGAGTCAAGGTAGAGACTTAAGGGGATTGTTTCAGAATAACATAGATAATAAACTGTAGGCACAAGATACTTCCCCAAAGATATGGCTGTACACAGAGTTACAAAGAAATGGACTGCTTCTGCCCCCTCCCCACACACATGTTGAGAAATCTTTTATTTGAGTAGGAGAAATCATAGGTTGGGTAAAATGTAAAGCCACATTATCCTTAAAGTCACGATTCCTTTGACTTAGCTGTAATGATTTCAGAGCCTTCTGTTAATCTACCCATGCTCGAATTCCTTTGTGTGTTAATCTGCCCATGATTTGTTTTCCCATTCTGTAAACTGATGAGTCTAAGAGAAGTGAGTACTAAAGTTTTGTCTTCTGCCATCTCTGAGCCCTTCTTCCCAACTAGAACTTATTTAAGAAGATGATGGTTGATGGATAGATGGAACATTAATGTGTGAAGTAAATAAGGTTTTTATGCTCTTTCATATGTTTGTACCTTTGTAGATGTGCTCAAAGCACATCAATATGAAATTGTAATCAATAAATATCTAACAGTTGCTGTTGTAAAAAAAAAAAGCAAGTTAACCAGATTAGCAATTAAGACAAATACCAAAGAAAATAAAGGAAAAAAAAAACAAAAAACAAACAAAAAAAAAACCATAAAACAAACAAACAGAAAGGTTCTAACTCATCAATCTTTTAATTTAAGTGTCAGAAGAATTTAAACATGAGGGTATATGACAGAAAAAAGGATGTCTTCATGATATGTTTTTGCAGGGAGAGGGTCTAATTTTATCTCATCTTTAAGAATTCTTATATCTAAAGGAAAACAGTCAATAATTAAAGAGAGTGGTACCTGTTTGCCTGACAGTTCCCATATTTTAAAAGACAAATAAGATTTTCCTTCAAGAGAAAATATATTTTCATGACATATATGGAGATAAATTTCTCTTAAAAAAAACAAAACAAAACAAAACAGTGCATCTGACAGTAATTAAGCCTCTATTAAGTCTGTTGTTTATTTTTAAGTTCAAATTTATTTAACAGCCATTAAAATCTCAGTGTTTGCATTTGCCTGTAGTGAAATCCTTCTGTGTGCTTTTCCATGGTTCACAGCAGGCAGCCAGGCCTAATAATAATGGCATGTTAATATTACAGGAGACTCTGAATAAGAGAAAACAAGATAGGATTCACTGTTTTAAAAGCAACCTATTGTCAATGTAAGACTTTTTTTTATCATTTCTGGTCTATAAACAAGTGGATTTTCACTAGTTTTATGTATGTTTAGGATGCTTCCTTTTCTCTGAGGCCAGCTGGAATAAAGTTTATCCTCAGTTTGCTGGTGACTGAATAAATACTCTACATATGGAAGATTGTATAGACTATAAAGTAAGAGGCCCTGTGCTTTGGCATCCAGTAGACTTCTGTTTGCAAAGTTTATTATTATTATTATTATTATTATTATTATTATTATTATTAAATTATCCTCACAGTCCTGTAAAACACAAAGAACCTAAAAGTGTTATCAAAGTTCCACATGATTTAGAGGCATAAAACAAAAACAACAACAGCAAAAAGATAGTGTAGGTGTCATGTGTTAAGTAATTGTTAACAAACATCTTTCAGACAGGTTATATTAAATGGAAATCCAGCAAGGATGTTGAGATGGTGTTTTGAGGGAATATCACTTTAATTTTGCCACTTGCTTCTACCCAAACATTGAACTAGGAGATAAATATAAATATAAAATAAAAAACATAAAAATATATAAAAACTGTAACCATATGGAGACATGGTAGAGAAGCTATTTAAGATTATACATGCAACGGTGTCTGCTTGTGAACACAAGGAAACAGATTAGATAACAAAGTGAGTTGGTTTCCAGGTGGCTTTACTCTACAAGAAGAGATGTGGAACTCCAACTTCCAATTTGCAATGTACTCAGTATAGCGAGGGCGGCAGTTACCAATAAATATATTCTCAAATGAAGAGCCACAAATACCAAATATATTTAAAAATCTTAATGCTGCATGCTCTGAAGAATGGAAAAAAATAGAAGAATGGGATTTAATCCTTGGTACAACACAAAGTCACATTACAAGAGATCCTTTTTCTACCACATAATGAAATACAAGCAACAACCCCTCCATAAAATCATACATTCTGAACAGAAGCAGAGAAGACGGCTGTCGCGTACCCAAAACTGTCTATGACTTCAACCCTCTTTCAGTGAGCAAACACTGGTAGCGTAGCTACCTCTATTCAGCATGATCTTCCTCGATCAACTGGTACACAGATATGCTGATATACAGATTTCTCCACTAGGTAGTTATTTTGCCACTACTGCACTGTTGTTTTCAAAGGCTCCCCTCACTAGTATCTTTTCAGAAAAAATATTTGTGTAAGGGAATCATTGCACTATTTTAATGAAAAATAGATCTATGATCGGACAAAGGACATATTTAGTAGGTGTGCAGACAGCTTTTTAAATCAAAAGGAACTTCATAATACAATAATTTGATTGCTTCAATTGTCTTCAGCAATATAAATAATTAATACCATACTCTCTCATTTCAATTTTATATAAATGAGATTTCACTATCTTAGAAGTCTGTACATACTTTCTTGTCACTGAAATTGGTTAGATTTATTAAAACCCAAAGAAGTTTTTCTTTGTTTAGAATGGAAGAAGATTAAAAATTTCAGAAAAAATTGACTGTTATCTCTTATGAAAAGCAGAATATTGCAACACTGCTATAAATACTACTAGTAGTTTGCAGAAAGAGTATATTTAAGGTAAAGAGGTGAGAAGTTAAAATTGTGCTATTTATCCAATGCAGTTGCTATAGATTGAAAGGGATTTGTAAGTCAAAAGGAGTGAAATGAAAGCAAGAAAAGGTCAAAGAAAGTAACCAAGACAGAATGCAGAATAGGTAAATGTGCCCCTAGGGAAAAACACAACAGGAAAGGCATACAGATAATGGCATACAATTCAGTCTGTATGTAGGGAATTTAGTGCCAGATTTGGTCTTTTCACTGTGATTTAAGAAATTTGAATAAAGAATTTCCCATTGTGATTATGTGTTTAAGTGCCTCATCTTTCAATAAGTATTGCATTGATTGTATATCCTGAAAATGGTAGTATCTTAAAGGGATTTGCTTGGCACCATGATCATGCTACAAATAAGTGAGGTCCTTCCAGAGTTCATATGTTGACCTATAGTAATGCTATGTTTGCAAGGCTTATAAAGGAACAAAAGACAGTTCCAGGAAATAGAATGGCCCCACCGCAGCCCAGATAGCCGATAGATAAGCAGGATGTCAGGGGCAGACTGCCTGGCGTCAGTGCGGGAGGGCCAGAGCAGCTGGAATTCTAGATAGGGGTTGAGCCAACACACATATCTGGTTACCAAGGGAAAAACCCACAAACCGCCCTGAGCCTGAGTTCACGCCCCATTTGATTTATGCTCATATATTCGCGCCTCACTTTGACAGAGCTTTGTCCAATTAGAACCCTTTGACTATTCGCGCCTCACTTTGAATTGTCCAATCAGAGCTTTGTCCAATTAGAACCCTTTGACTATTCGCGCCTCACTTTGACAGAGCTTTGTCCAATTAGAACCCTTTGACTATTCGCGCCTCACTTTGAATTGTCCAATCAGAGCTTTGTCCAATTAGAACCCTTTGACTATTCGCGCCTCACTTTGACAGAGCTTTGTCCAATTAGAACCCTTTGTGTGCATCAGAGGACAGGGATTTCTACAAAGGTGATCTCAGTCCAGCAGTGTGACACAAGCTCAACAAGAGAAGCAATCTTTTACAAATAGATAAATACAAAGCTGTTTTTAATTTTGTCATTTGTAATTTATAGTTTTCTCCTTTCCTCATTAAAACTAAATGCAAACCTTGATATTTTATAACAGCACTGTTTTCAAGAATCATATCTATTTGATCATCCCAGATACATTTATACCATACAATGGTAGGTAGGAATACTAGAACACCTTTACCAAGTTTTTTGTAAACTCTTTTTACAAAAACTCTTTTTTTTTTTAAATTTCCTCAAAATAGCTAATGCTTTTTTTTTTCTTTATGTTCCTTGAGAATTGTTGACTCTTATGATTTAGGCCTGAAAATTCCTTTCATGTGCGATTGCATCATTTTATTTGCTATTTTTCTGTTGCTGTGGTAAAACACCATGATCACAGCATCACATGTATAATATTCACAAGAACAAGAGTTCTTTGTGGTAGGAAGGCATGACAAGGATGGGCAGCAGGCATGGAGGGAAGAACAGGAACCAATAGTTCACATAGTGAATCGCACAAAGCAAAGCAAGTAACTGTAAGGCTTTTAATCTCAAGTGGGCCTTGCAGAGATGCATTTACTTTAGCAAAGATATACTACCTGAACCTCCTCAACTAATGTCACCAAGGGGAAATAGAGAGCTTCAAAGTCCAAGATGATGAGGGGCATTTCTTGTCTAAGCCACCACCAGAGGAAGAAGAATATTCTTTTGGACAATATTTAAAATGGTGTGCTGTAGCGGGAGACCTTCTCTCCAGCCTCCACCAAGCCCTGTTAGTCCCACAACCCACTTATAAAATAAACACACAGACACTTATATTATTTAAACTGCTTGGTCATTAGCTCAGGCCTACCATTGTCTGGCTCTTACTCTTATATTTAGCCCATTTCTATTAATCTATACTTTGCCACATAGCTTGTGGCTTACCAGTACCTTACATCTTCCTTGTCATGTGGCGGTTGGCAGTATCTCTCTACCCAGCCTTCCACTTCTCACAATTCTCCTCCTCCTTGTCCCATCTACCCTATCCTTTCTGCCTGGCTACTGGCCAATTACCACTTTATTTATTTTAACCAATCAGTGCAACACATTTGACATACAGAACATCCCACAGCAGTGTGCAAAACATTTTTTTTAATATAATCCTTTCCCAGTTGTTTCACGTTATCTTACTCCTTTGAAAATAATCAATTTTGTCAATGTTCATAAAATGAGTCTTTCAAGTAATACTGATGAAAATAAAGAATAAACTTACATCCATCCACTGTTTTATATTATCACCATTGTTTTATTTGTTTATAATTTCCCTTCAACTATTCTTAGCACACAAAAATGAAGATGAGTAGTCAAGTATAATTATGCTCATCTGAAGACAGAAAAACTGCATGTAGAAGAATTCAATGAGAAGTTTGAGCAGTTTGGTAAAATTGTGTTAATTGCCAATAGGTCTATTGCACCTGCCAAAAAATTACAGGTGAATATAAAAGCATCTTCCACTCTCTTAATTCTTCCCTTGAAGTTGCATAGAATGAAACTTTTTTGTCACTGGTATAGAAAGCACTAAACTGAAATGTTAATGCCTGCTGCAGGACATCAGCAAAGAGATTATAAAAACAAAATGAACTGCCTCCTTTTTTATGTAGGTGAGACTGACAGAAGAATGCTCCACATGTTTGACTGGTAAATAAAACTTAATTCCTAAGTAAGATGGTTTGAATGAAATTGGACCCCATAGGCTCATATGTTTGGATGTTTGGTTTCCCCCTTGGTGGAAATGTTTAGGAAGGATTAGGAGTTATGACCTTGTTGGAAGAGGTGTATCACTGGGCATAGGCTTTGAGATTTCAAAATCTTATACCAGGCCCAATTAATTTGGCTCAACCACCAACTATCTAATCAGGATATAAGGTCTTAGCTACTGGCCCCGTGCCGTGCTGGACTGCCTGCTCCATGCTCCCCACCATGATGTTCATGACTCATCCTCTAAGCAAGCACCCAATAAATATTTTCTTTTCGAAGTTGTTTTATTCAGAGTGTCTCTTTACATTAGATACTAAGTCAGATAGCTGATCAACACTATTTGTAATTTCAGGCACAGTACTCACCAAAATTCAGCTCTTCTGTCCAGTAGGCAATGGCAGATACAGCTTCCTTATCTGTGAAATTTGCCATGCAGAAATGTCCCTGTTCTTTTCAGAAAGACATTGCTAGGTCCCCAGGCTGATAAATAGATAAAGGCTAATCTATTCTTTGAGATGATTGATATACCTTTCAAGGACATAAAAAAGTGATGCTAGTGGAGTGTTCTAAAGTAAATGTTGTTTTAAACGCTAAATATTTTTATTCCCATACTGAAGAGAAAGAATGAAATGTCTTTACTGGGCGGTGGTGGGGCACGCCTTTAATCTTAGCACTTGGGAGGCAGAGGCAGGCATATCTTTGTGAGTTGGAGGCCAGCCTAGTCTACAGAGCAAGATCCAGGAAAGGCACAATGCTACACAGAGAAACCCTGTCTCGGAAAAAGAAGTGTCTCAATTTTTTTTCTTAAAGTGAATTTTTTTCATTTATTTCACATCCTTACAGCAGTTTCCCTCCCTCCTCTCCTCTCATTTCCCTCTCTTGTTCCCTCTCCTCATTCTCCCCTTGTTTGCACCATCCACTCCTCCTCCTGTTTCTGTTCAGAAAGGGGCAGGCCTTCTATGTCAGCAAAGCCACAGGACTAAGCTCCTCCCTTTGTATCAAGGTTGGGCAAGGCATCCCAGCATGGGGAATAGGGTTCCCAAGAGCCAGCTTCAGCAAAAGTGTTTCATTTTTAACCTGCAAATTTCTAACTACCAGCAGCAGATGAATCTGAGGGATTCTCAAATGGATCTATGTAAACAAAACTCTTTAGTCCATTCACTTTGTTCTTCTAAGTCAAAATCTCTCTGCACAGCTCCAGTTCTGTTCTCATACTTAGCTCCTCTCTGTCCCTTCCTTTCCTGTCCTCTCATCGTCCTATTTAAGTTTCTCCCATCTTTGTTCCCCTCCTTTCTCCCCAGTCCAATCTGAGTAAATATATCATCAGCAATTCTCTGGTTCTGTTGCGTTCTGGTCAGGTGGGGCAGGTCTGCATGGTAGCTAGGAAGCTTGCATCATAGCTTGATGCACCTGGTATGTGAAAGCCATAATATCTGCTTGACTTTGGCAGTTGTCTCCGATACCACCAAAGCTCCTTAAGACTTGGCTTTATCCTCTGGAAAGGCCCTTGGCTTCTTCCAGGTATTAGCTTTTGCTTTAGTTGAATTACTATTTTATATTTCTGTGGCCCACAGCACTTTCCTAGCCCATCCCCATTCCTAAGTGTTGGCTCCCAGTACCTAGAAACAGATTTTTAAACATTCTTTTTGGGTTCTTGTTGTATAATTGAACATTTCTTCAGTATATGCCCAAGAGTGGTATAGCTGGGTCTTGAGGGAGATTGATTCCCAATTTTCTAAGGAAGTGTCATACTGATTTCCAAAGTGGCAGTGCCAGTTTGCACTCTCACCAACAGTGGAGGAGAGTTCCCCTTGCTCCACATCCTCTCCAACATAAGCTGTCTCAGTGCTTTTGATCTTAGCCATTCTGATAGGTGTAAGATGATATCTCAGAGTCATTTTGATTTGCATTTCCCTGATGACTAAGGATAGTGGGAACTCATGAAAGTGGGATCAATGGCTATACAGCCTGCATGGGACTGGACAAGTCCCTCCACATGGCAAGATAGTTGCATAGCTTGATCTGCTTGGGGAGCACCCTGGCAGTAGGATCAGAATCCATATCTGGTGCATGAGTGTGCTTTTTGGAGGCCACTACCTATGATGGGATACCTTGAGGCAGGGGAAGGGGCTTGGACTTGCCTCTACTAGATGTGCCTTCCCACGGAAGGCCTTGCCTTCTTGTAGAAGGGAGTTGGGGGGTGGGTTGGGAGGGGGAAGCTGGGGGCTGGAAGGATGGAAGAGGGAGATCTTTGATTGGTGTGTGAAATGAATGAAATTTTTTTCTTATTAAAAAAAATCCTTTTTGTATATGACAGAGGTCCTTAAAGAAAGATGAGTAAGTACCTTAAAGAAATGTATGAAAACACAAATACTGGAAAGAAATGATGAAAATAGATAAAGAACTGAAAGAGAGATAGAATAAATAAAGAAAACCCAAACTGAAGAATATCTGCAAATAAAATAAATTTTTAGCAACTAAAACAAAAGCAAGAGATAGAAGAGAGAATCTCAGGCATTGAAGACAAGATACAAGAAGTGAATACTTTGGTCAAAGAAAATGTAAATCATTCCCCTAAAAAAATCATGGAAATCAAGAACACCATAAAAAGCCCAAATCTAAGAATAAACAGAAGAGAGGAAGGAAAAGAAAGCCAGGTCAAAAGCACAGAAAATATTTTTTAACAAAAATCACAGAAGAAAATTTCTCTCACCTAAAAAAGGAGGTACCTATAAAGGTACAAGAAGCATACAGAACACCAATAGATTAGACCAGAAGAGAAAGTCCCTTCACAGATAATAAGTGAAAAACTAAATGAACAAAGAAAGAGTATTACAAGATGCAATGAAAAAAATCAAAGTAACATATTAAGGCTGTATTAGAACAACAATTGACTTCTCAAAGGAGATTCTGAAAGTCAGAAGAGCTGGGACAAATGTTCTACAGACTGTACGTGAACACAGATGCCATCCCAGACTAAAATACCCAGCAAAATTTCTATTCATAATAGGTGGAGAAAATAAGACATTCCACATTAAAACCAAATTTTAAGCAATATTTATCTACAAATCAAGCCCTATAGAAAGCACTAGAGTAAACTCACACCCCAAAAACATAGGAAATAAATAATCTCAGAGCAGCAAATCAAAAGAGGGGAAACACACGCACACACACACATCCATCACCACAAAAAGAAAAAAAACAAAAAAACAGGAATCAACAAATACATCATTGATACAGCTAGATATCAATAATCTTAATTCATCAATAAAAAGATCCACAGTAACAGAATGAATGCAAATTAGGATCCATCTTGTGCTAAATCCAATAAACAGCTTAGCATAAAGGCTAAACATCACCACTGGGTAAAAGTAAGAAAAAAAGTTATTACAAGCAAATGGACCTAAGAAGCAAATTAATGTAACTATTTTAATATCTACCACAATGGACTTCCAACCAAAACTAACCAAAAGAGATATAGAAGAACACCATATACAACAAAGAAAAAGTCGATCAAGAGAACATTTCAATTGTAAAGATCTATGCCCCAAACACAAGGACACCCAACTTCATAAAAGCAACATTACTACAGCTCAAACCATATATGGACCTTCACACACTGAAAGCTAGAGATTTCAACACCCACTCTTACCAATAGACAGGTCACCCAAGATAAAGAAAATTAAAGAGAAATGCTGAAACTAACTGATATCATAAACTAAGTGGACCTAACAGATGTTTACAGAACATTTCACACAAACACAAAAGAAAAATCTTCTCACAATCTCATGGAAATTTCTTCAAAATTTCCAATGTGCTTCGATACAAAGCAATGTCAACAGATAACAAGAAAATTGAAATAATTCTGTAGATGAATTTCTAAATGGTCTTATTAAATAAAAGAACACAAAGCCAAATATAGGAGTGAAAACCTTAGATCAGGGAAATAGGGAAAGCCACCAGCCAACCTTACCTCACCAACTTGGCAGCTTCCAAATGCGAGTTTCTTCCTGTCTACCCAGGCTTTTATTCTTGCCATTCTGCCTTCTCATTGGCTCTCTTAGCCCAGCTACCTCACTTCCTCTTTCTACACAGCTCTGTCAGTTTCTGTCTGTCTGTACAGAACTCCATGTCTCTATGGTTGGTCCTGGGATTAAAGACGTGTGTCATCACACTTGGCTCTGTTTCCTAGTGTGGCCTTGAACACACAGAGACCCTGCCTGCTAAGTGATAGGATTAAGTGTGTGTGCTACCACTGCCCAACTTCTTTGTTTACTTAAGATGGCTGGCGTTTTTCCCTCTGATCTCCAGGAAAGCTTTATTTATTAATGCACAAATACAATATCACCACATTTCAACACAAATAAAATATTACCATATTTCTCCATTTTTGTCTAATAAAAATTAAAAATTAAAAAGTTATAAGTAATATAAGAAAAACTCTATACAATATATATAAGTAATAAATATATCAACAACGTCTAGTCCATTTGCACTGACAAATTCAGAGAAAATATTCCATTATTTATCCTATTCTAGTCCAAAATGACCCGATTCACTTTCTATCCTATCTTGTATTACCAACAGAAAACTATCTTATAATGTCTTTTAAACTTATACTCTTTACAACTCCTTAGTGAGTTTCTTTTCTGAATTTCTTAACAAGGAACTCAGAGACCCAAGAACAAAATAATATTTCCAGGTAAAACAGGAAATACAAACAAACAACTTATAAAAAATGAGTTATGACAGAAACAGCCAGCTGCCTGGACAGTCACCAGAGGTTTCTCTACACGTTGGGGCATCATCTTCTGCCTACAGCCTTAGTGTATCTGACAGACTCATTTGTGAAGTAAGATGTACACAAGGCCTACAGCTCGACCTCACATTCAGTGCAGGTCAAACTACATGGATGCATTTAGAAGAATCTTAATAGATCCATACTTATCATCCTGTACAAAACTCCAAATGGATGGAATCCCTCATTATAAAATGAGATAAACTGTACATGATAGAGTCATTAATGGGGCATAGCCTTGAACTCATTGGCATAGGAGAAGAGTTTCTTAACAGAACACCATTAATGCAGGTACTAAGATCAATAATTAATACACAGGACACCATGAAGCTGAAAAGCTTCTGTATGGAAAAGATACCATCATTTGGACCAAATGGCAGCCTATGGAATGGGAGAAGTTTTTTTTTACCCACTATACATCTGATAGAGTGCTAATACATAAAAACTATAAAAACTCAAGAAACTAGACATCAAGAAAACAAACCAGTTAAAAATGAGACCAGGACCCAAGCGGAATTTTCAAAAGAGAAAAATCAAATGGCTGAAAAACACTTTAAAAATAAGTTAGCTATCAGCGAATTGCAAACTCCTGATTTCTTTAGCTATGGGGGATATGCACATCAAAACTACTTTGAATTTTTATCTTACACCTCTTAGAATGGCAAAGATCAATAACACAAGTAGCAGCTCATGCTGGCAAGCATCTGGAATATGGGGAACACTCATCTATTGCTGGTGGGACTACAAACTGGTACAGTCACTAGGGCAATCATTGTTGCAATTCCTCAGGAAAATGAAAATCAATCTACCTCAAATTCAGTTATTCCACTTCTTTGAATATACTCAATGAATGTTTCATCCCACCACAAGGTCATTAGCTAAACCATGTTCATGAATACTCTATTCATAATAGCTAGGAAATGGACACATCCTGGATGTCTGCCAACAGATGAATGGATAAAGAAAATGTGGTACATTTGCACTATGAAACATTCATTACTCAGCTATTAAAAACAGAATTGTACAATTTGCAGGTAAATGAATGAAACTGAGTGAGGTAACCAAGACTCAAAAAAGACAAATATTGTTATGTATTCTATTATATGAGGATACTAGGGTATAAGTCAATGATAACCAGGCTACAAATGGTGCAGATCAATCTACATGGATGCATTTAAAAGAATCCAAATAGATCCATAGATTGAATAGAATTGCAGAGACTATGCATAACATAAGGGACTCCAGGACACAGGTAGGTCTCCCTAGGAAAGAGAAACAAAAGAGGTAGTTATAAATGGATAGAGAGGGTAGTACTAGAACAGGAGGACCAAGTGGGAAGGGAGAGAGGGGAAAAGAAGAAAGGGGTAAGACAGAGAAGGAACATGGGAACTAAAATTGAGAGCCATTAGAGGGTTAGTATGGAAACCCAATACAGTAGATGCATTCTAAGATATAGACATATGGGAAGGTGATCTAAATGAAAACATCAAATAATGGGAGTAAGAGAGCCCCAGCTGAACTTCTCTTGTCATCAAACCAAGCTTCCAGTGCTGGGATTGGGTTACATCTAATTAGTTGTTGACCAAAAGTGTACAGTGGAAAACATACAAAGAAATTAGAAAACATACAACATTGCCCCATGACTAAAGACAACACATGCACAAGTCATTGAACTTGGAGAAGTGGATGTTGTACTTTCCTAGAGCTTTTATCCCTATATTCCAGCATCTTTGGTACAGGAAGATTCTCTGCACATCAAAGGAGAAAGATGAATACCATTCCAACTACAAAACCCTTTGATATGCAATGGTGTCCTCAATGCAAGATAAGCTAGTACAGTACTGGCACAAAGCTTATGGGGGTAACCAACAATTATCTGATTTGACTTGAGTCCTACTCCATAGGATGATGCCAAAGCCTGGCACTGCTTGGGTTACTAAGAACCAGAGACAGGAGGGTCCAGGGACATGGAGTAAAACTAAACATTGCAGCTAAAAAATGAAAACAAACAAACAAGAAGAAAAAAAAAAAAAAAAAAACAGTTCTCATGGATTAGTGCCTTGCTCAGTCAGAATTGCAGAGGCTTCCTCCTGCAGCAGATGGAAATGAATATAAAGCCCCTTGAGACTTTGGAACACTCAACCCTTAATGAGATGCCCCCATTAAATCCCTCCCTGCGGAGCTCCTGGAACCCCTACAGAAGAGGAGGCACTGTAAGAACCAGACAGAATAGAGTACCTCAAGACAAAAAGACACTCTAAATGAGCAGGATCAATGCACATGTGGACTCGCAGGGACTGAGCCAGCATGGACAAGGCTTTCATGGGTCTACACCAGATCCAGTCCTGGAACTGAGAGGAGAAGTGGACACATGCCCCCATCCCTAACCCTGAAGCAATCTTCAATTTATAACCACTTGCAAATGAAAATTTAGTTTTCTCCAAGGGAGTCTCAGTGGGAAACAAACAACAAACTATTCATTTTTTTTTTTTAAGGTTCACTTATTTATTTAAAGTTTTTTTTCTTTCATTTTATATACCATCCCCTCTTCCTCCTCCCTCTCCTTCTCCCACTCCCTCCCAACACCTCCCCTCATCCCACCCCCACCTACTCCTCAGGGTAGGTGGCATGCCCAGCAGCAGTTGGTCAACAGAAAGTGAACTCAACAGCATCTTTGGAAGTGCCTTGTTTCATAATGTCGTGTCAGGGCTTTTCTTTTTCTTTCTTTTTTTAATATATTTTTATTTTTATTACATATATTTTTCTTCTCTCTTTTTATCCTACAGCTTATATATTATGGCTTCCAGTTTAATGTTTTTTATGGGATTCCTGATAGTGCAAAACAGTGGGTCACTGCATCTATATGTATTTCTTGTGATTTCTGTGGTCTCGTTTTCTTTGGTTTGTTTATTTTGTCTGTTCTGATGTGTTAGTTGTTTTTTTTTTTTTTTTAATCTGAATGCATTTGATTTTTCTTATCCTTTAGAAGCTTGTTATTTTTTTTCCCTAATGAGAGACAGAAACGGGTGAATTTTGATGATATAAGAGGTGGAGAGGACCTAGGAGGAGTAGGGGGAGGGGATACCACAATCACGATATATTATATGATTAAAAAAAATCTATTTTCAATAAGAAGAGAAAAAGAAATAGCTACTGTCACCTGTCCACATAAAATTAAAATGTTTCAATTTCTGCAACTGGGTGGAAGGTGGAAAATAATTTTAAAAGAGAAATAGTTGTCTTCTAATGTTTATGATCAAATATAATAGTTTTATTTTAAAACTTTTATTAATTATATGTATTTGTATCTGTTTATGGGGGAATTTACTGAATATAATGCCAGCAGAGGCCAAAAGAGGTGGTTGGATCCATCAGTTCTGGGATTACAGGCCACTATGTGCCCTCCAACAAAGGTCCTGGAAACTGAAGTTGGGTCCACCAGAAGAGAAGTACAGGGTTTTATATTGGTAAGCCATCCCTCCAGCCTCCAAATATGATAATTTTATATAAGCAGATTTTGGACGTGAAACTAGTCCAAAGTTCTATCATAAATTCATAAGTTAAGTTGCATCTATCTACTATCTGTCTACTATCATCTATCTATCTATCTATCTATCTATCTATCTATCTATCTATCGTCTATCATCTAGTTAACTATTCTAAAAGTTTGCAAGATACCACAGAGCAGGAACAGTAACATTTATAACAATTACTCTCATTTTATTTTATTTCCTGGAGCTAAACTCACAGATGTTCATTCTGTGAATTGGTGTTTCATTTTGGCCACAGCCAGAAAGACTTTTGGTAGTCTATAAGAAAGTGTATAGCTGAGTAATTATTTGGGAAGTTGCTTGTTCCATATGACAGACATCATAAAAATTTTCATTGTAAAGAACTTGCTTACCCCCCTGGAAACTGAAAAATTTTGCAGAGAGAGAGAGAGAGGGGTGTTCTATGGCTGATTAAAATTGAATAAGCTTGAGGACAACCATTCCTCAATCCTCTACAATATTGAATGCTGTTTACCAGCTAGAATTCACTAGCCAGGAAAAGGGTTCTGAGAGAAAAGCAAAAGTGTTTCAAACTTTTTAATGATGTTGTTTTGCAAAATTTAAGAAATTATCAGAAATATATACACTTACGCTACTGTAGAACATCATAAAGTATGCTGGAGACAGATTCTTAGGTCCCATCTGGCTTAGCACAAGCTCTTCATGTGACTGGCTGGTTATTCCTTATCTGCTGGCCTCTATTATGTCCTTTCTATGAAAAAACAATACTCATAAATCCTCACTTACCTAATTATTGGTAGTATGCGAAAGATCATGTAAATTAGTGCTTATATCCAACCCTAGAAAAATACTTACCATTCTATTTTCTTTTCTGCCTAGATACTAAGGAATTAAGAGAAGGAAAATGAATTCCTTTTATTTTCAGAAGTAAGTAAATAATAAGTAATCATTTACCATATTTTCAGAAACGTCTGTATCTCAAAGGCTATGGCAATGTAATAACAGTGGCAACCGCAATAAACATCACAGACATTATAAATTATGCGAATATTTATTAGTTACTGTGACCATGTGTTGCCTTTTCATTCCCTCACGAGGGTGGGGCTAACAATATTTACATATTCATCTTACCAGTGAAAACATGGGTGCATAAATAGGTTTAATTATGCATAAAATAATATATCTAGTAAACAGTAAAGTTAAAATTCTAATTGAGTCTAACTCTTAACTGCTCTTTAATTGCAACTTTGCTATATTACCTCACAAAAAGCACAAGGTGGCTGGAGACTCCAAAGCATCCAGTGCTCTTGAAGAGGACCAGAGTTTGTTCCCAGCACCCACATCAGGTTGCTGACCATTGTCCATAATTCTAGTTTCAGAAGACCTGATGCCTTCTTCTGGCCTCTTCCGTCACCATCATGCTTGTGGTGCATATAAACTTGTATAGGCAGACAAACAGACATAAATAAAAGGCAAAAACACTTGACATGAAAGCAGATGTAAAACTGGGGTACAGGGGACAGACAGGAGGGAGGGATATAGACAAAAGGAGTCGGAAGAAAAAATGTACTAAAACACAATTTGTTCCAAAAAAATGCCATGATGACTTCTAAATTTTTGTATATTAACTTAAAAGAATGAAAAAGTATGAATAGGAACATGATTAAACATACATTTGCTAGATAAAACAATGTATCTATTTTCATAGTACACTTTCCTTATAGGTGTACTTTGTGATGATAATGGCTTCAGAATAATTTTAGTTTTGTGAAACACATTCAAGGTCTTTACAGGTATTATAATGCCATGATTTCCAAAAGGCAAACTGAAATGCGGTGCTTTGCTATCCCTTTCTTTAATTGAGCTGTTAAAATATATATCATTTGAATGAAATTATAATGATTTCATTAACCTATTTTGCCCTTTCTCAAATATGATGACTATAAATGTGAAAGGAAATTAAAATTGCCCATTGCATGTGGAAAGCAATCAAGCTAGATTGACCAGTATGCTTACACACTTGTCTGACCACTCCCCTACCCCCATAAAACAGCTGTAGAAAGAGGATCATTACAAATACTTATTTTTCTATGCAAAAAGTAAATGAAATCATAAAAGCTTGGCTCAAAATTACAGTGAATCAACTTCACAGAAACATAGTCACATGATTTTATTTCATGGTGATTTCTAGCTTAAAAAGTAAGATAAGGCATATTGGCTTCTTTTGTTATATGGAGTATGTAAATGTACATCAACTCAGAGATTTTCTGTTCTAAGATTAAAATGGCTTCAGAAATAACAAGTCTTTCAACATGGGATGATTTCAAAGTCTACAGCAAGAGGCTATTAAGCACTCACAGGTGTGCATGTTCATTTCCTGGACACAGTACAAGCCAGCTGCTCTGTAAGGCACAAAGGCTTGCATATTTGCTGATTTTTGTCATCTTCAAATTTGGAGATGTATCAGTGACGTGTAGATTCTAGTGATAAAACATGAGTTATAAGAGTAAGTTGATACTTGGAAAAGGGAAAATAAAGTAGCAATGAAAACGAAGTGTCCTACATATTCTGCCTTTCATTGTACAAACAAGTCTATCATTATATCACCCTCTTCCCATGCCCCCTTTCTCTCTGTCTCTCTGTCTCTCTCTCTCTCTCTCTCTCTCTGTCTCTCTCTCTCTGGTTCTCTGTCTCTCTCTCTCTCTTTCTCTCTCTCTTTCTCTCTGTCTCTCTTCCTCTGTGTCTCTCTTTCTCTGTCTTTCTGTCTCTCTCTCCCACTCTCCTGCACACACAGTATTGGCACATATTACTCTAAATTCCCTGCAGATAAAGAAGCCCATGAACTTTACTCAATAAGGACACAGACACTCCTCCAGTGTGGCCCTGTAGGTGTAGTCTATGAGTAAGGATTACACTGAAACCTGTTTCTAAAATGTTTTTCTTTCCAAATGGACAGTCACAGGCTTACTTTTTCCTACAGAGTATGTCTACTTAACTTACATGAAAGTCTGTAAAAATGCAGAGATGCTTGGAGCTGTGGAAATCCTGAGTGAATGTGAGGGAGGATGAAATCCTTCATGAATATGTATCATTAACATGGCACAGCCATGTCAAGGACCAACTCCTCAGACCCTGGAGTAATTTTGAAAGCCTTTCTCATACAGGCCAATCTCAGAATTGGTAAAGCTTTCTTTTAGTACATGGCATGTTCAAAAGCTGCACTTTCCTCCTCCCTGATATTTACAGCCTCAGACTGCTTGCCTATCAAGACTACTCAAGGAGACTAACCCAACCTTCCTTCACACACTTCATATAACAAAAGAGCTGTGGTCCCATGTTATTGTGCATTAGTTGGTGCTGTTCTATCAGATGCAAACCACCTGACCAGAGATTTTTCCTACACGTATCTCTGTGTCTCAGTTCCTTCTTCATTTCCATGTCCCCTCCTAGTCAGGTCAAGGAGACAAGTCTCATAGACCATGTTTCAGCTTTTTAATGTTGTTTTTCCTTTTAATTCTTTTCCTTTTCAAATATTATTTGTTTTGTCTTTGAGGAAAGTTTTCATATAGTCCAGGTTGCCCCAGGGCTTGTGAAGTTTCCTTATAGCTGATGATGACCTTGAACTCCTGATTCCCTTGCTTCCACCTCACAAGTGATGGAATGACAGAAATTAGCAAGCGCTGCTACGTCCACTTTTTCTCCTTCTTTGATTCTCTTCCTCTTATAGTTAATTCTGATAATGTTTTAGTATAGTATGTGCTGTATTAGAACTGAGTCATTTCCAACTCAAGAGTAAATTCTCTCCTTGTTTGAATAAAATTATACTGTTTGCTTTCGTGTCATTGACTACCAGAGAACTGCTACTCAAAGCTGCTGAAACAAAAGCATGTGCATCAGCATCGTGATCAAAGGATATTTTTTTTTTTCTATATGATGTTCATTGCAAAGACTAATCAAGTTTTCTTTCAATATAATTAATGGTCAAGTTTTCTTTCAATATGATTAACGAGATCACTTTATTAATTTTATTAAAGGCTAGGGATCATATTGCCCTTTATTCTCTCCCCCCCCCTTAAGAACCTTAGTTATAGGAATATTGAGCCATGCCAACAACTGATGACAGCTCTGTGAAGACTCATTTTGTTATGTTAGTCTATAGACATTAGTGTTTTTCTTCTCTATTTCTGATATGCTACTTTGACTACTTCCCCTTATTCACAAGGGTTTAAGGAATATACAGTTATTTTATTTTAATCACTGGATTAATTTAATAAAATGGGTCAGATTTTTCTATACTGTGATTTAGCATGAAGAGAAATATAAATTAAAAATTCCCAATGCTACACTAAATAAAATCTCTAAAAATTAGGCCTTTCAAAATATATCATAAATAAGATTTACAGGTATGTTCATGTTGAAAACAGGTACAATTAATACAATGATTTCATAATATTGAAGGGATGACTAATGTTCACATATTTATAACATAGTTATACACACCTGCATTCACTAATCAAATATGCAGTCAATGAGGGCAACAATAACATTAACACATTTTATATCTAAGGTTCTAAATTTTACTCTCCTATGCATTTCATTTCATTCAAATCAATAATTAGCATGGGTGAGTTTTATAAGTAGACAATGTTATGAAAACTATAACTACTTTTTTATAAATGCACGACTAAAGGGTGATGAAATAACATACTCATGTTTAAACACATGATCTACACAATCCCTCTTTTCTACGTTTACTTCTTAAAACAGAGGTCATTAATTCGTTTTTTTATTATTAAGAAATTTTCTATTTACTTTACATACCAAAAACAGATCCCCTCCCTCTTCCTGTCCCCTCTTAAGAGTAGGCCCCATGCAGAGCAGTAGATGGCCAACACAAAACAAACTCAGCGGCATCCTTAGAGGTTGTCTCATAATGTTAAATCAGGCCCTTTTTTTAAACACTTATAGGTCCTTTGTGTATATATTATGGTTTCCAGTTTTATATAGACTTTTATATATTAATTCTTATCTAATTCTTTTCTTAGTCCTTTAAAATGTTGATATGTGAATGTGTGTGTTATATGTGTGGTTCATACACGTGTGCCAGAATGAATGTGTGGAACTCAGAGAATGAATTGCAGAAGGCTGCTATCACCATCCATTGTGTAAGCTATAGGGTTCTAACTCACATCTTTAAGCCTGGTGCCAAGCACCTGTAGTTACTGAGTCTTTTCAATGACCCAATATGCTTTAATTTGTCCTTCCTCACTTGTTATTGTATTCGACATAGCAGTAGATATCATGTGATGCAGAAAGTAAATAAAAAGGATGGAGATGCATATCTGTTATACAGTGCTTGTTATCATATTGAAGACTATAGCTTCAGTGAGAGAAAGAGAGAGAGAGAGAAGAGAGAGAGAGAGAAAAGAAGACAAAGAAATAAACCAACAGAGATGCATATTTCTATATTTGATCTGCTCATATGATGCCACAGTATTATGAGATTATCTTAGACATTATGTGTATAATACACATATATAAATATATTTAAACATCATAGTCTATTGAAATTACATTATTTACAGATTTGTCCATCTGTGTTAATATTCTCTTCCTCATTTATTTTCAATTTTGAGTGCAATTTACTTCTTTGAACTTCCTTCTGATAGCACTAACATTTTTGAGTAATATAGTGATGAAAAAGTTTTGCCTCATTTCTAGTTTTAGTTTTTATGAAAATAAATAAATAAATAAAACCTAGTAATAAGTTATCATTATAAAATATACTAAAATCATATCAATTACTGACTCAGACTTAAAAGTAAACTCAAAGGCCACCAAATTAATTTCTATAAATATAATTCATATTTAATATTATAAAAAGTATTAATTTCCTTACTTAAAAATAACAACTATTGTACTCATAACTTTTGTCCTTCAACTTTTGCTAAACCAAGATTTATGAAGGATGTGAAATTTCTGTGCATTCTTCATATTTTGCAAAAATACTATGAATATCCATATGTAAATTTTTCAGTGTAATCAATGAGCCTGCTAATGCCTTTTGTTTACTTATTTCAACTATGTTTGTTCGGCTGGATACTAAACACCTACTCTTGGTGTCTTTGCTTATCTCCTAAACACTGGAGCAAATAACAGACTAATTAAATTCCTCACACCACATTTTAGAAAGATGAGCTATATAGAAACTGCATCCTTGTGCATTCCCAGAATTCAGAATATTATCTCTCCATTATTTGCCAGCTGCCTGTCTCCTTCTTGATTCTCCTGCTTTACTCTATCTTTATCTTGGGTTATCTGTTACATTTATGCAACAAGACACAAGATGAATGGCGGAATAGCCTAGGCTTTTTTAAGCCTATGGAGATAGACTTGGTCTTTCTGCCAGATATGATGACCATAGTGTCCAGGAAGATCCACAATATGTCTAGGACATGGAGAATTCAGATCCTGTGCAAATATTAGGTCTTTTAGATATTTTTGTTTCTAAGCTCTTTTACTTTGTTAGGACAGTCTCATACAGGGTTTTGAGGACAGATATAAAAAAACGATTCTCAAAAGATAATCATGTGTATTGATGAAGCAGCAGGTGCCCATATAAATAAGATATAATGTTTTTCTACAACATAAAGATCATGGCTATGAGGGAGTCTTCCAGTGAAAGATGAATTCACACAAGAAAATGTGGAAGGTACACAACCACTCAGAATATCAGCTGTCCTAACATGTGCCTTTGAGAAGTGAACATAAACTTAGAGATTTTTACAGTATGACCACAATGCTGTAGTTTGTTTATGCTGTGGAACAATTATTTAATGATGCAAAGATGTGTTGCATTCTTTTATGTTGCATTTGTTAAACCCTGTAAGGCTGTGTTACTCTGCCCCTCTAAAACACCTGGTTGGTCTAATGAACAGCTGAAGGGCCAATAGTAAGGCAGGAGAAAGGATAAGTGGGGCTGGCAGGCAAAGAGAATAAATAGGAGGCAAAATCTGGGAGGAGGATCAAAGGAAAGAGAAAAGGAGGAGAGGGGACATCAAGGGCCAGCCACCCTGATACACAGCAAGCCACAGAGAAAGAAGTAAAGCAAGGCATATAGGAATAACGATAAAAGCTCAGAGACAAAAAGTAGTTGGGATAATTTAAGGAAATCTGATTAGAAACAAGCCAAGCTAAGGCTGGGCATTCATAAGAAAGAATAAGCCTCCTTTGGGAGCTAGCTGGCAGGCCCACAAAGACCAAAGAGCCAAAGAGCCAAAAGAATAAGAATAAAAAAAAAAATACACCACATTTTAGGATTTACAGAGGAATATTTATGACAAGTCTACAAGTAGGCAAAGCTAATGATAAAAATATCAATTAATAGTTACTTTGCATGGAAATGCAGCTATATTTCTTTGAAACTTAATGCTTTTGTCTAGAAAATAGAAATGAAGTTGTATTAATTAATTTTCTATTATTATGACAAAAGCACATGATTAAGGAAACTTATAAAAGAAAGTGTTCATTTGGGATTCCCAAAAGTGTAAGATCCATCACCATCACAATGTAACAGCAGGAAGGTATGACAACTGGAGCAGCAAGTTGAGACCTCACAACTTAAATTGCAAGCACTAAGCAGAGAGAGTAGACTGAAAAGTGTATGAGGCTTTGAAAATTCAAAGAAACCCGGTAAGCACACATCCCAACAAGGACACACATCTTAAACCTAAGTAGTACAACTAACTGAGACCATGTGAAATGTTAGAGACTGTGGATGGCATATCATTCAAACCAACACAGAAGATAATATCCCTTCAGGCCTGAAAACATATTGTGAGTCAATAATCTACACATACACAGCTCGCCAACTTATGTAAGCAGAAACATGTAGATGGTTTTATGTGGGCCAAAGACATTACTGTTACTCCTGTTTTTACAACTCAAGCCATTCAAATAGTTTACATTGAATTAATCTGAGGTCAGAAGAACAAAGGACCTCATCAGTGAAGGATGCTTTTGTGCCTCTGATTATCCATAGCTCAGAAGTTTAGGCTCCTGGAAATTGTTCATCTTTACCAAAGCCATCCCATGCCAGTAGCCCTCAGTCCTTTCTCTTTCAAACTCAAAAAATACATTTTACAGATAATTGTAAAGGTGAGTTTTTAGTATGAGTTCATTATAGGGTCATAGAGGAATAAAACAAAGGACATTTCCAGCTTCTGGACAAAGATAAGAACTATGGTCCCCATAATTACAAATGCCTGGTCAATTTCTGTTTCCTGTTCTATTCCTCGGCTAATTCTCTTGAGAAAACCTTTAGGTAGCATTCATCCAGAAGCTTATGTCTTTCCTAAATGATGTCTATAGTGTGTGTGTGTGTGTGTGTGTGTGTGTGTGTGTGTGTGTGTGTAAAATACCTTATAAAGATTTTCATCTTTAAGATTAGCAATACCTACATTATATATTGGTCTCTAATGATATTTCGGTGAGATAAGGTATCTTTCTTGTTTCTTTACATTATCTTTATCTTTACAGTTGCCTACTTAATATCATTTTAAAGACTAATTTGTAGTTTTTCTTAATTTTCAGTGAAACAGTCCAATTTCCTTATTCTTGCATGTCTGGTAAAGTTTGATATATGTTCCTTGAAGTATGGTTACAGTTCACTTTGAATGCAGACATGAATGGAATTCACTCTTCTTTTCTGAAATAAATAGACAAATCAGACAAGCAGAGAAAAAGACATGCAAGAATGGCATGTGCAAGGGAGCCATATGAAACTAAGCAAAAGTTGATAAACATTACACAGGGAGAGGGAAGTAGAAGTATAAATGTAATTTACATTTCATAGTATTTCAGGGGTAATAAATGTGCCCCAAGGACAGACAATAGTTTGGGCCACAGTGCCTCTGTAGTATAGGCAAAATCACCACATGTTGAAAGAAGATGAGATTTAAATTACACTGGAAATGAAATTGCCTTTTTAGGAATCTTTGGAAATTTTTCAAATTTTTGGAAACTTTGGAGGTAATCCCTTGGCACTAATCTCAGAAAATAGATGTCTGTCCAGGTGTGACACTGACTGCCTTCTAGTTTCTTCTGTAGGGACTAATTATCCCATGTTAGTGAAATTTTAGAGAGAATAAAACACAGTTGAGTCATCTTTAGAGTCCATCCCTGTGCTTGGAATATGTGAGTATGAGCTAGTGGTGGAGGAGGTTCCTGGGACCATGGTATAATAATGTCTTCCAATTCACTGTCATTCAAATTCTGTCAAATGTTTGCTTTAATTTTCTAATCCCCAACAAAGACTTGAAATACATTAGTCAGTTAGGCAATAGCTTATTTTGAATAATAAATTCTGAATGAAATGCAGCTTGACAATGCACATTTGCATCCAGTCTCTAATTTTATTTACTTTTCCAGAATTGCTTCGGAATCTGTCTTCTTCACAATGTTCAGAAGATGGAGACAGAAAAGTCAAGCAAGCAAGTTAGTCTCCTGTTTCTGGCACCTTGAATTATGCAACCTTCACAGACATTCCCTACCACTGAGTGCGGGCTGTTGTCAGTGCTGTTGGGAAATGTCTTCACATATTTCTGCAGTGTTCAGGCAGATGGTCTCAAAGAAAAACTGTTTGTATTGTTATTGTTTTCCTGATTAAACATTTGCTTGATTAAACTAAAATGAATATATCTTTCTATTTTACTTTCCTCTTAAACCATGATATCTCTTCATGTCCTAAAGCCTCTGGATTTCTCCTCTTTCTGTGAGGTACTACTGTGTCTTATGGCATGCTTTAAAAGGTCTCGAGGTCACTGTCCAGTTACGCTGGTGTCCATCTTTTTATAATCATCTTAAAAACAAAACTCCCAAATGAAGAGTCCAGTGATGAAAATTTTCAAATGTTTTAATAAGTAACATGTTAAAAATGAGTTTAATTCAGCCATAATTATTGGGGCCTTTTTTTTCCTTGAGGTTCTTGTGATACTAGCCAATAAATCACTTCCTTATTCTTTTGCTGGGACCCTGTACCAGCACCACCTCTGCTTTCTCTCATCCGAAGTTCTTTCACATAGACTCTATCATCTCAAGAGCAGAAGCACCACCATTGCTTGTGGTTCTTGTCGTTTCCAAGTATCAGACTATCCTGTTCTGCTTATTTTTTCCGCATACTTTAGATATCTGTGGGGTATGTTTTCATCCTTCCCTGTCTTCCTTCCTTTTCCCTCTCTTCTTATCGTCTTTATAGACCCCAAATTCTTGAGTGAATTTCTATTTGCAAGTCCTCAGTGGGATTTCTCAGCCTTTCAACACTTCTGCAGGCATTTTGCTCTTTAAAACTGCTGGCTTGATTCCTTCCCAGAGGAATTTTGTAATATCATTTTAAAACATAAGCCACCACTTAGTGACATCTGGAAAGGTGAACAAGGATGCTCTTCACGTGATCATCCCTCACATATATATTTCTTCTCATAGGGATATTCTTAACCTCCAAATACCTCTGCCAAATTTCTTAATTTTGAGAAATTAATTTCAGCTATTATCATACCAAGTTCAGAAAAGCTAACATCTTTCACATTGCCTTATGCAACCTCTATATATTCTTGTATTAAAACATTGTCGATTCTCTGACCCACTTTTCAGGAATATCTTTATTTTTAGATAAATAATCACAACTGTGAGTGTCTCTAAATTAGTATCTTCCAATCTGGTAGCACAGACAGGCTGAGAATTTCAATTATTGGTGAGTGTTTTAGAGTTAGGCATACTTTGAACTCTAGCCACTTATGAACTGAATGATTCTGTCTCTTTACTTCATAGAAGTAATACTAATATGACTTTTGCTGAGAATTCTTATCATATTTCAGATATGTTACATGTGAGACTCTTGGCAAGATATATCTTTCACCTTAAATTCTCTTATTTGTAAAATTAAAATAACAGTCCTTCATTTGCTGAGACATTAAAATGTCTTTGTGTAAATGTGTGTGTGTGTGTGTGTGTGTGTGTGTGTGTGTGTGTGTGTGTATGTGTATGTATGGTCATGTGCGTTATGTCCCTTTTGATGTAGAGATGTAGAAATGATGAGGACTTTCACGGTTTATCTTTGAAAATTATTATATTTCTGCAAAATTTCCTCTTATCAGTTTAAATACATTGAAAGTTCAGAAGTTTTTATACATGTGTATAAGTTTTAAGTAGAAATGGCAGTGGATTTTAGTTAGTGTCTCTGTCTACAAGGTTCCAACTAGAAAATGCCCAATTTGAATGTCATGCCCTGCTCATTTGTCATACGATTTAAAGTATGACATAAATAATAATCTTGATGCCAAAACATTGAAACTTACTCATTAGTAACTCTTTATCCATATACTATGTTGGATATACACACGTGTACAGCCTTTCTATTCTTAAAACAACAGTTCACATCTCTTTCCCTTTATGTGATGTGTCTGAATGTCCTAAACATGGCAAGCAGTATGCTAGTCATTAGAAATACAGAGGTAAAGATAATGCTCTTGCCCAAAATGATTTTTAAAACTAGTAGGAGGCACATCCACATAAAACACAGAATTACAGAACAAAGTGATTTTATCATGTCTTTCAAGGTTCACTTTGATCTTCCACTTTCCATTCTATCTATAATTCTTCTCAAGTGTATCTTTTAACTTCTTTTCAAATCCTATGTTAATTCTTTCTTTTTTCTAGGATTTGGATTACAATTTTAAGAAGCCATAGTCTTCTTAAACTCCACTTTCATTCCTAATCAAAATTGCCTTTTTCTCTGTGGGAATTTCAAAAAAATCAAGCCTTTTACAAAACAAATAAAAAGTAGAGTGCAGTAGAATGAACCCTCCTATATGCATAGATTCAATATTTATAATTAGTGTTTCATGAGGTTGGAAACATTATGTTTTTTCCCATATATTATTTTGTATTTACCACAAGTAAATTCATTTTTCCACCATCATCTGATCAGCCACATAAAAAATTAGCAACCATTAATTTTTTTCCATCATCTGTCTCCATGAAAAATCTAATCCTTATTTATGGCAAAAAAAAAATAGTCATTCTATTATGCTCACAGAACTCTGGTTAGGAAATTGACATCTTCAGCAAAGTTAAGATGTGCAGTTAGTCATTGGTAACATTGTGACGGCTCTATATAGAGGAACCATAGCCTTAGATTCACAGATGCTTTCTCTAGCAAGTATTCTCCAGATTCGTGACTGTAATTTCTATTTGTAACCTTTCCATCTTTCCAATCTCAGGTAGTTGGATTTCTATTTATGAATTGGTAGCTCAACATTAGCATTCTTTTCATAACCTGACTTTTGAAATCACGTAACTTCACTGTGTAGCGGAAAGTTTTCCTGTGCTTGCCCAGAACCAAGGTCCCATAGCCACTTATAAAATTCCTGTAGCTGCCTGGTCCTGCAATTGTTCCGACCTAAGTAAACACACAGAGGCTTATATTAATTAAAACTGCTCAGCCATTAGCTCAGGCCTACACCTGACTAGCTCTTACACTTAAACTCAGCCCATTCCTGTTAATCTATATGTTGCCACACGTTCGGCGGCTGTACCTGTGTACCATTATATGACCCTCCCTGGACAGTCTTCCTCACCTCAGAATTCTCCTTGTCTGGCCTACACTTCCTGCCTGGCCACTAGCCAATCAGCATTTTATTTACCAACCAATCAGAGCAACACATTCACAGCATACAGAACAGCCCATAGCGTCATTGCCACTGTGTTCCATTGGTCAAAATGCTCACAATTCTGTATGGATTTCAAAGAAAGGTGACAAGTTTTCTGAATCTCAGTGCATGGTGTGTCACATAAATTTGATGGTGTGTTTTGAAATTCAATAGTGTTTATTACTAGCCAGATAACCAATTCTGTATATCAAATTATGTGAAAATATATCATCACAGACAGTAGTTCAATGAGACATCATATGTGTTGTATGGTATTCGATGCTTTTCTTAATCTCTGCTGTAATAGAAACAAGTACATCTTCTCCTAAAATTGACTCACTGTTAAAAAACATGGTCTTTTTTAAGTTGTAATCTCAAATATTATTACAATAGACCCTGTTTTTTTTCTGTAATCTGAAAGTAAGATATAAAGGCTAGGCACTCAACCTTTTGTAAGCATCGTGTCCCATGTGGAATTCTTGATTGTCACTAGATAATATACAGACTACAGATGTCTATATATCTCATTAATCATGGTTTGTAATTAATTAAAAATAATAACAAGTTTTTTTCAACTCTGCAAACTTGCGTTGTTTACTTATTTGCTTATATAAATCCTAAAAATTAGTAGAGAAGAATTATTAAATGGTAGAGACTACAAACTATCTGCTAAACTTCTATACAAAGGAATTAAATAATTTTATATCTTACCCAACAAATCTTTACCTTTATGATTTAATGAGGGAGACTTACTTATCCCAATTTTTATTTATATGCATAATTGAAATTCATACATAAGAAAAGAACATTTCACAAAGTGGTACATTCCTGTAATTCCAGCACTTGGCTGGCAGAGACAGGAGAATCAGAAGTTCAAGTTTATACTCAGCTACATATTTGAAGGACAGTACAAACTGCATGAGATTCTATATCATCAAAATAAAGGAAAAATCCTTTTTTCAGCAACCACATTATTTTGTTATCTGAAATACACAACTTACATTTTAATAAAAATGTTTATGTTTTATTTTCACTACCAATTTTCTGGGTTTATTATTATACTTGCAAGCCTCAAAATAAAAAAAAAAATTATACCCTGTTTTGCTTTTCTATCATTTTGAGATTGTTTTGAACTATTCATATCCAGAATATATCTGATAACCTAAATTATTATTGGAATTGATTCTTATTTTATCCCGTCTTTGGCAGTAGGACCCTTTTCCAATTGTCAGTTGTAACATTTCTATATGACATCCTTAATTGTTAATAGTTTCCTTGATTTTATGCATCAAATATTAGCCTATGCTCCTCTTCATTATCCTAAATCTCAAACAAACCATTTTCTTAACAGCACTGATGACTTTGAGTGATAACTAGGGATGTTGATAAATATAGTTGTTTTTGCAACTATTCAGGAGAGAAAACATAGTGGGGGCATTAAAAATCAACACATACACAAGCAAAAGAAAGTAAAGTACAACAAGAGCAAAAAACAAACAAAAAACATCACGAACTAACTCAGGCTCAACATCTGCTTTGGGGATATTAGAAGACACTTAATGCTAGTGTCTAGTCTACATAAGTATGCCTCTGGAGATAGAAGTTGTTGGTTACAGTTCCCTATACTTCCCACCTGAGCCTTTAACTTTAAGATCTACCAAGATGTGAAGAAACCATGCCACAATTTTTTACAATGGTGTGTTCTTCTTGATACTAAGAGGTAAAAGAACCTCCTGTCTTGTAAGTTATTTCCATTAGGTATTATTTGGTTACAACCATATTGAAAGTTACCAACAAAATATCAAAATCAATATTATAGGATTTTTTCCTTGTGTTTTAAAAGTACATATAGTTTTATCTTTTCTCTTACATGAAAATTTAATTTTTTTTATTAGACTATACCTGAGGAAAACTTTGAGTAGCCATAGTGATATCTTAATAAGAAAAAACAACAAAATTTTGGTTTAAACTTCTTTTGTAAATAGTTTTCTAGTAGATGTAAGCTACAAATCTTGTTGATATGAATTGTTTTGATTTTGTCAGTATGTCAGATATTTAGTTTGTTCATTTATTTGTTGGTTGGTTTGTCCTCAATTTTCAAGGCTTCCATTTGGCTTATATATTTTAAATCAAAACTAATACCATCTATTCAGAAATATCACACTTTTTTCATATCCCCTTTCTCCGTATATAAATAAATCCTTATATAAATGAATGTCTCTTAGACAAGCATTTATTATTGTATTCCTTTTAAATTTATTTTTCATAAACATTAAAACAAATACACAATATGTGTAAAATTCCCTTTCTAGCCTTTCTCTTTTATGGACTCTAAACAAATTGTTGATCTATTTATTCAGAACCTTTTCATTAAATATTTAAAATCACCCTTTTATAGGAAAAAAAAAATGAGTTTTAAAATGTGAGTTAAATAACCACACATTTTTGTCAGTTTAAGATGTAAAGCTATTGATATTACAACTGATAGTAGTGATATTTACATACTTAGCATGTTCTGAAAAAGTGTCTAAAGGAAGTAACATTAATCATGTGATATAAAGGACAGGAAGCCAAATCATATGAAAGGGGAGGATACATTTGGTTACATCCTAGATAGTAAAAGTGGGCAATTCAATCTGGCCATTAGTAGCAAGGAAAACCAGGGAATGTGTAAGAGGTTGTAGGTATAGTAGGAGGCCTGTAAAGCTAACAAAATATAAAATACATTGTTCTAAATTTGGAATTAGATTAGAAAGTGACTGAGTGAGGTAGGGCAGAGGAGGGACATGATGCTTGTTATGCTATGATTTGGCCAGTAAATTAGAGGAAAAAAAAGTTATATCTGACTTTTGAAGATTTTTCCCCAACCTTCCTTCTGGCTCATTATCTGTTCATTCTTGTCTCCCCAGCTCCCTTGTCAACACAGTGGTGAGAAACACTTTCACTCTAAGGAGTTCCATGATTTCTTTGAAGCTTCTTTTGACATGAAGCACTGGTCTCTCCTTTCCAGTGTGGCTACTCAATTAAATGGTTATTTACCACTATAATAATACCTCCCTCATTCTCTTGTAGTTGTGTCTATTTGCTAGTTATCCTTTGAACCCTTGAGTACTTTGCAGGAACAGTGTAATGTTTCTGTTTGACTTCACATGAGCACATCTGCCATTCTGTGTATGAGTATTAAATTAAGTGATGAATGATATTAAAGTAATTTTGCATGCCCAATTTAAGGGTTTATTTAAATTTATATCTTAAAATTCTATTAAACTATTTTGAGAAAGATATTTAGTTATTTTTGGAGAGTATAATACGTCTTTTGACAAAATTATAATGATGTCTTTATAAATTCTACTTATCTTCATCTTGAGAAGTTTGTGCCTCTTAATTCCATAACTTTTGTAATGTATCTCTTCAAACGATTACCTCATAAAGTTATTGGCATGAATATATGTGAACATTTTTTCCTATTAAATAGTAAATATCAGAAAAATAGAAATTACTGTCTTTCTTCACTTTGTTTGTTTTAGACAGGGTCTCATACAGGGCATCAAACTCAGTATGCAAAAGAGAAAACCACAAACTTCTGATACTCCTCCTACTTCTATATAACAATTTCAGGTTCGACAGAGACAGAAGGAAATTACTGATGATAGTGTGAGAGCTATCACTTTATTAATTTTTATTAACTGTAAAGTTCCTGAGAATTACACATTTGTGAAGAGTGTCAGTTGCAGCTTGTTTGATATATGGAACGTATCATCTCCATGGGGCTGTGATAGCTATTACTTGTATGAAGGAGAGATAATTTAAAATTTAAAGTATATGAGTATGGTAGTTTGAATGAGAATGGGGCCCATAGGCTCATATTTTTCATTTCTTGGTTTCCATTTAGAAATATTTGGCAAGTACTAGGAGGTGTGGCATTGTAGGCGTAGGTTTGACTTTGTTGAAGGAAGTGTGCCGTTGGGTGGACTTTGAGATTTCAAAAGCACATGCTGGGGTCAGAATCTTTCTCTTTGCCTGCTGATTGCAGATCAGGATGTGAAGTTCTCAGCTACTGTTTTTTGTTTGTTTGTTTGTTTGTTTGTTTGTTTGTTTTTTCGAGACAGGGTTTCTCTGTGTAGCTTTGTGCCTTTTCTGGAACTCACTTGGTAGCCCAGGCTAGCCTCAAACTCCCAAAGATCCGCCTGCCTCTGCTTCACAAGTGCTGGGATTAAATGCGTGCGCCACCACCCCTTGGCCTCAGCTACTTCTTCAGCACTGTAACTGTTTGCTTCTCACATGATGATTTTGGAATAACTAAAATTGTAAGCCAGTCCTCAATGAAGGGCTTTCTTTTGGAGGAGTTGCCTTGGTCATGTAGTCTCTTCCTACACTAGAACAGTATCTAAGGCCAGGAGCATCAGCATTAAAACTTGTTCTGCTCCAGTAGAACTGGAGTTCCCAGGAGTGGCTGGCCTGGAGCCTGTACAAATATCAGGTTTCTTTATGTGACTCCAGTTTGCTCTGTCCCAAATGTCTGAATAACAGTTCTAATTGTCTGAATTATCTCGATACTGCCCTCCTGGCGACCTAGAATACTTCCAGTGTTCACTTGGTTTTACAAAAGCCTTGGAGGAACACATCACATTCTTATGCCAATGCTCTCCTTTTTTCAAGGACCATACAGTCCTGTAATCATGGTTCCCCAGCATAATCACAGATCACATCCCGCTGAGCCTCCCAGTTGAGAAAGTGAGTGGCAGTCGGTCTCCCTGCTGCCAGTCTTGAATCGTCTTCCTTTGAGTTTTATTGAAAATTTGAGACACCCATCTTTTCATTTTCCATTGCAGGCAACTGTCTTCCTCTTGTCAGCTAACACAGGGTTGAAAGATTAATTTAGGGACAAAACTGGTTAAATTGAATACAAAATCAAAGAAGTATTCTATTTGTTCTTTAGGTATTCAGCACTATATAGTGCCCCAAATAGGTTTTGAAGTATTTGTGCCTATGCTATAAATAACGACTCTATGCTCTCTTTCTCTTACATGTTTGATAGCTTTACAGAGGACACTATGGACACCAGATTACAGTGAAAAGTGTTTATGCTGCATCACTGGTGATATGATGTCACCTTGCTGTTCTCCTTTTGAACACTGGCTCATCTACTTTGGAAAAGTTAGCAATTTCTTATATCATTGTGGACCCCAATGTATGCTACATTATTCTTCTTTGAGACATTAAATGAATCTCAAGAACTTAACTTAATAGGTAAGCTTATAGCAAGTATAATCTCTATGAATTTCCCAAAAATTTATGGACAAATTATCTGTCCCCTCTGACAGGAACATTATTTGAGGGGAGAGTCCTGGTGCTATAATGTAGTCTCAGGAGAGTTTTTTTATTTCTTTTTTTTTTTTTTAATTCCATCAGGAAAAAAAATTTGCAAGATTTCTTGAAATGACAACAATGATATTGGTATAAACACATATTTTGTAATTCTAGAGAAATAATTATATATTAAAATACAGGCTACCTTTGAAATAAATGCATCATTTCTTTAATCCTTAATCAATACTGAAAACAACACAGTGAGGAAAAATTGACACACATGTGCCTGAAACCAGCAGGGTTTCCCTACTGTGCTTGCTTTATTTTTAATTGCAAACACAACAGAAGCAGAGAAATACATATTTGAACAGCAGAACAATGTGCAACCACAGAAACACAAAATAAATAAATGAAGCCCCACAAGTATCTGGCTAAGAATGACTTTACAATAAATGATATGCTAAAGAAATAATGGCAAACATTCTGTGGATGACTCAAAAAGGGTAAAGTCTTCACAGTAAGAGACAGGTGGGTTTCCATGGTTCACATCTTCTCATTATTTTCCCTTTTAGGCTCTACATATATTGAGACATATGTATGTAGATATATATATGATATCAAGAGACATGCTTGATTTTCTTACCTCCAGAAAACCACACAATAACCCAACACTTTACTTCTTCTTCCATAGATTATATTGTATTAACCTACAAAATACATGTTCTCTGCCTGCATTTACTTATTTCTCTCACATATATTGAGTGGTCAATATAATCATAAACATCATAAATGTTTATTTTTAGGCAATTTCCCATTTAATTTTCCAACTGTATGGAGTATATTTTTTGCCACTGAGGCTAGATCTGGCCTATGACTTGAGTATCAAAGTAAGTAGGGTGTATATATATATGTGTATATATATATATCTTATCCTACCTTTTATACTTAGCCATATCACACACATTAGCTAATAGATATTTTCTGTTACAATAAAAGCAGAGATAAAGCATGCTTGAATAGTAAATTATTCACTCCTCTACTTTTTGGCATCAAACTGGGGAGAAAATGCCTGATATAATGCACTCATCTAAGAATAATAAGAGAAATTCAACACATGGAAGCATACCTTTGTGAAATAAAGCCCAACTCCTTGGAACATACATCATTTGAACGTAACTGAAGTCACAGGTACCTGAAATATGATAAATGATAAATGATTTAGGCTGCCAAGCATAGAAGTAGATTATCCAACATTTCATATAGCTAATGAAAATATAAAGCAGTACAGGAAATCAAAATGTCATTATGAAAATTATATACTTGCTTCTTTTTATCTATTTATGATATAACCCAGAAGAAAAATATTGAGAATTGTTGATACATTTTCAATAGATGCAAGAATGAATAAATAGGTACTTTTATATAGTCCAAACTTTTCCAAAATAGATTGAATATGTAATTTCTAATAGTATTTTGGTAATTTTTCATTTAATTACTCTTTAGAATATTTCTATATTGATATGTATGATTTAACCTTTAGTAATTTTAATGCCCAGGTTATATTCCATTTCAAAAATCTGTCATATCATGTTGCTATTTTTCATTTCTATATATATATAGTATTATTTTGGAGTTTTGTGCCCAATTTTGAATAATCTTTATCTAACCTTAAACTCAAGCTGTCTGAAATGCTGTATCACCTCAGTTTGTGTGGGTTTGTTGAAAACCCACAAGGTCTAAATGAATATCTGCTTTGTAGTTATCAGTACTGTAATAAGGATACTGAGACTGGAACACTTCTTAGAAAAAGAAGCCCATTTTCCGGAGCTTCAGAGGTCTCCATTTGTTCTTACAACAGAGTGCAAAAGCACGTGAGGTCACAAAATGTCTAGGGTACATCTTCATTTTGTTTCCCTCTTGGGCTATCATTCTGCTCTTATAAAACCACAGATATTCAATCATAAGGGGTATGATTTGATTAATTTATCAAATCCAAATTATGCTCCAAATGCCCCATGTAGAAAAACCACAATCAGAGTGCTATCTTTTTGTTAGTATCTCACAGTGGCATTAGATTATCACACACAAGCCCTTGAAGAACACTTCAAACCTTATCTAAGCAGTATCAAAATGCCATGCTTATTCACCCAAAGTCCATTCTAAGTCTAATTCATGACTTTTCTCTTCCTACATTATGGGATAAAAGTGGAAAAGAGACCCATCGTTGCCCCAGTTGCTGGCCAGGAGGGAAACTCCTGCAGTAGGGCTCCTCCACCTAAAACCCCCTACAAGATCCACACCCTACTCCAAACCAGCTCATCCCCTTGCAACCTCAGTGGCTTCCTGAGACACAGAATCTGACATTTCTGATTAGACCAAGAGAGAGCCCTGCCTGTGGGACCTATGCCCCCAGAGTACAACCTGTGCCTGGGAATCCCCACCCATCACTGCCCTAATTGCTAACCAGCTGGAAAGACTCTTACAGGCAGGCTCCCCCACCAAAATCTCCCACAAGACCCTGCAACTTACAAGACCCACGGACTATCCCAAACCCACCCATCCCCTTGCAACCTCAGAGGCTTCCTGAGACAAAGAATCTCACAGCTCTGTTTGGACCAAGAGGTGAGTGACTCTTCTCCCACCCAGAAAGTCCTGCCTCTAGGACCTCGGCCTAGGGGGCACAACCCTTGCCCCCAACCCCACCCATCATTGCCCCAATTGCTGGCCTGCAGGAAAGACTCTTTGGGGCAGGCTACCCTACCAAAACCCACCATCAGACCCTGAAATCTATAGGACCCATACTCTATCCCAAATTCTCACATCCCCCTGCAGCCTCAGGAGCTTCCTGAGACACAGAATCTGCCAGCTCTGGACCAAGAGCTGCTACCTGAGACACAGAATCCAACAGCTCCAATTAGATCAAGAGCTACCATAAGACCCAGAGTGGCCCCCTCAGACAAAGACACAGCAAGCACAGATTGGAACAAGAGCAGCTTACTCAGACATAGGCACCTCTTGCACCTATTGGAAGAAGAGATGGGTAGACACCAGTGCAAAAATACATACAAGAACATAAAGAGCAACAGGCACCACCAGAACCTAGAGGTTCTACAACAGCAAGATCTGAACATAACATAGAAGAAGCAGAAGAAGGTAACTTTAAAAATAGCGTTATGGAGTCCTTTAAAGAGGAAATGAAAAATTCCCTTAAATAAATTGAGGAAAAAAACAAACATCAATTGGAAGAAATCAGTTAATCCCTAAAAGAAAGTCAAGGAAAAGCAATTAAATGGGTAAAGGAAATAGTTAAAGACCTGAAAATTGAAACAGAAACAAAGAAGAAGGCACAAACTGAGAGAATGCTGGAAATAGAAAACATGAGTAAATAAATAGGAACTAAGGTGCAATCATAACCAACAGAATACAAGAGATGGAAGAGGGAATCTCTAGTGTGGAGGATATAATACAGGAAATTTATTCCTCAGTCAAAGAAAACATTGAAACCAAAAAAGTCATAACCCACAAAATCTGGGAGATCATGAAAAGGCCAAACTCAAGAATAATATGTATAGAAGGATGAGAAGAATACCAACTCAAAGGCACAGAAAATATATTCAACAAAATCAAAGAAGAAAACTTTCCCAACGTAAAGAAGGAAATGAAGATACATGAATCCTATAGAGCACCAGACAGACTAACCAACCTCCCCCCAAATCCCATAGCCACATAATAATTAAACCATTAAACACACAGTGTAAATAAAGAATATTAAGAGCAGCAAAGGAAAAAGGCCAAGTGACTTATAAAGACAGACCCATCCCAATAACACATGACTTCTCAATGGAGATTCTGAAAGCCAGAAGAACCTGGACAGATGTAATGCAGACATTAAAAGACCAGAAATGCCAGTCCAGACTACAATATCCAGCAAAACTGTCAATCACCATAGATGGAGGGAATAAGACATTCCAAGACAAAATGAAATTTAGACAATACCTATCCACAAATCCAGCCCTACAGAAAGCAACAGAAGGAAAACCCCAACTTAAGGAAGATAGATGCACCCACAAAAACACAGACAATAGATAAGCCCACAGCAGGAAATCCCCAAAAAAGGAAATATACACACATACTACCACCAAAAGATAACAGGAATTAACAATCACTGGTAATTAATATCTCTTAATATCAATGGAATCAATTAACCTATAAAAAGACACAGGCTAATAGAATGGATGTGAAAAAAAGATACATCCTTCTACTGCATACAAAAAACACACATCAACTTCAAAGACAGTCACTACTAAAAGTATGGGGAAAAAATCTCAGAACAAATGGACTTAAAACAAGCTATCCTAATATTTAACAAAAAAGATTTCAAACTAAAATTAATCAAAGTGATTGAGAAGGAAATTACATATTCATCAGAGGAAAAACCCATCAAGATGAAGTCTCAATTCTGAGCATTTATTCTCCAAACATAAGGGCACCTGCATATGTAAAAGAAACATAACTAAAGCTTAAAAAACATATCAAACCCCACATACTAATAGTGGGAGACTTCAATACCCCACTTTTACCAATGGACAAGTCTGCCAGACAAAAATTTAACAGAGAAATCAGGGAACTATCAGACGTTATGATTCAAGTGGACTTAATACATGTCTACAGAACATTTCAACACATTCAAAGACAAAAGAATATACCATTTTCTCAGACCCCTTATAACCTTCTCTAAAATTGGTCACATACTCAGGCACAAAGCAAATCTCAACAGATACAAAAAATTGGAATAACCTTCTGATGATACATTGTGTATCCTAATAAACTTGCCTAAGGATCAGAGGACAAAGACAGCAACTAGACTAGACATAGAGGTCAGGCAGTGATGGCACACACATTTAATCCCAGTACTGTGAAGTACATACACTTTTAATCTCAGGAAGTGATGTCTGGGCAGAGAAAGGTATATAAGGTGTGGGGAAACAGGAACTCACTCTCTTTAGGCTGAGGATTTTGTAGAGATATGAACTAGTGGTTGGCTGTTCAGCTTCTCTAACCTTTTACCTTTCACCCTGATACTTGGCTCTGGGTTTTTTATTATAAGATCATCTAAGATTCACACAACATAACTGCCTGTATTTTATCAGACCACTATGGTTAAAAGCTAGATTTCAACAACAACAAACATTACAGAAAGCTTACTTTCACATGGGAACTGAGTAATGTTCAACTGAATCACCAATGGGTTAAGGAAGAAATAAAGAAAGAAATCAAAGATTTCTTAGAATTCAATGAAAATGAGTGTACAACATACCCAAATTTAGGAGACATTATGAAAGCAGTGCTAAGAGGAAAGTTCATAGCACTAAATGCCTACATAAAGAAGTTGGAGAAATCTCACACTGGCAACTTTACAGTACACCTAAAAGTTCTAGAACAAAAAGAAGCAAAGTCTCACCCAGGAGGAATAGATGCCAGAAAATAATCAAATTGAGGACTCAAATCAATGAAATAGAAACAAAGAGAACAATACAAAGAATCAATGAAACAAAGAGTTGGCTCTTTGAGAAAATCAATAAGATAGACAATCCCTTATCCAAACTAACCAAAAGGCAGAGAGAGAACATGCAAATTGACAAAATCAGAAATGAAAAGGGGGGACATAACAACTGACAATGAGGAAATCCAGAGAATCATCAATCAGGTCATACTTCAAAAAACTTGTAATCCACAAAACTGAAAAACCTAAAAGAAATGGACAATTTTTCTGAATAGGCATCACATACCAAAGTTAAATAAAAAAACAGGTAAACAATTTAAATAGATCAATAATCCTTAAGGAAATAGAAACAGTCATTAAAATTTCCCAACCAAAAACCACCCAGGACCAGATGGCTTCAGTGCGTAATTCTACCTGAATTTCAAAGAAAAACTAATACCAATACTCTTCAAATTGTTTCACACAGTAGAAACAGAAGGAACATTACCAAACTCTTTTTATTAGGCTGGTAATCAAACCACAGAAAAATGCAACAATGAAAGAGAATTACAAAACAGTCCCCCTCATGAACATGGATGCAAAAATATTCAATAAAATACTGGCAAAACCACTCCAAGAACACGTCAAAAAATATCCAGCATGAACAAGTAGGCTTCATCCCAGTGGTACAAGCATGGTTCAACATATGAAAATCTGTCAATGTAATACACCATATAAACTAAAATAAAATACACAATCATCCCTACTAGATGCTGAAAAATGCTTTGACAAAATCCCAAACCCCTTCATGATAAAGGTCTTTGAGACCCCAATAATCAGATCAGTGAGTACACTAATTGTCATCATAGAGCCTTCATCCAATTACTAATGGAAGCAAATGCAGAGATTCACAGCCAAGTACCAGGCAGAGCTCCAGGAGTCCAGTTGAAGAGAAAGAAGAGGGTTTCTGTGAGCAAGGGGTATCAAGTTAATGATGGGAAAACCTACAGAGACAACCAAACCAGTGAGAACTCATGATCTTCAGACCAACAGGTGTGGAGCTTCCACAGGACTGGACAAGGCCTTCTGCTTAAGCAAGACAGTTGTGTATCATGATCTACTTAAGCGCCCCCTGGAAGTAGGATCAGGAACCATCCCTGGTACTTAAGGTGGTGGCTTTTTGGAGCCCATTACCTCTGGTGGGATATCTTGTACAATCTTGATGCAGGAGGAAGGGCTTGGACCTGCCTCAACTGAATGTATTGGGCTTTGCTGCTTGCCCATGGGAGACCTTGTCTTGTTGGAGGAGGCAATGGGGAGTAGGTTGTGGGGGAAGATGGTATTAGTTATTATGTGGTTCTGTGTTATTCATTAAGCGGTGCTGTTTACTATGCCAGAAAAGCCATGGGGCACACCAAGACCAACTATAAGAGCTTATTAGGGGAAGGGGAACAATGGTTGATATGCTTAGGCCTATGGAAATGGTCTTGCAGAGAGAGAGAGAGAGAGAGAGAGAGAGAGAGAGAGAGAGAGAGAGAAGGAGTATGTGACCTGCTTTTTATGGATTTCTCCACACATGTGCATATTGCCTTATGTAGCTAAGCCACACACGCACATAGATTACATGTACACACTGAATATAAATTACATGACCATGCAGAGCAAGCATTATGCAATGCAGAATGTAAGGCCCTTGAATGATTAAGTGTCTTGCCAGCACATACAAGGTCATGGGGGAGTGGCTAGAAATTCCAATATGTGGGAGAAGTAGGAAGAGATGAGAGGTGATATGTGATTGGTATGTAATTTTTTTAAATTCATAAAAAATGAAAAATAAACAAAAAGATAATAATATTCAAGCACGTATTTGCTTAGTACTTACTAAATATTTAATGCCTATGAAGCGTGGTATCTGTCCTAGAATGTGTAGTTTTAAATAAACACAAGTTATTTCTGTTTATTTATGTGCAAAGGGAAGCAGACTATGTTACCCTTAAATATATCACCTTAACATAAGCGTTGTTTTCAGCTAATGTCCAATCAGAAAAAGTAGCAAAAAAAAAAAGAAAGAAAAGAAAGAAAGAATAAAAAAGAAAAGAAAAAGTAATTCCATTTCTTCCTTGTGTGTTGAAAGGCAGAAAAACATGCAGAGGGATACCCCATCAGCTTCTGTCCTAGGAAAGACAGAAGCTTGGCACTGCTCTGCTCTGGATCTTTTCTCCCCGGTGATGATAGAAAGGACTACGCAAGCCTTACTAATTGACATCACCTGATGTTCTGCCTGAGAGCTTTGCATGCCAAACCCTCCAAATCCTCTTTCTTGTCCTGTGACTTTCTCTATGATTTTTTTCCCCGTTCTGTGCTAGATGATGTTTATATGAAGGGGCTAGCCAGCCACTAGCCACCCATCTATTTTTCTCACCACTGTGCTCTCCCATGTAATAAGCAAGGTGCACAGGTGAGTCAACTCCAGTTTTTCTCTCCATCTTGTATTTTACCATTGTGATTTTCAAGGGCCCAGCCAAAGAGCCTAAAATACTACAAAAAACAGAAAAAAAAAAAACCTGTTTCCTTTTTCTTTCCTACACATATTGATTTAATCTCTTTGCTGTTGAGTGAAAAGGGTGATGCTCAACATAAGATTCAGTTGAAAAGAAAAGCAATTAAAATGTTTGGCTAATGGACTTGGATACTGTATTTGTGTGAAACTCAGAACATGTTTCCAACAGTAATGAAAGATTCATAAAACAGTTTGAACTTCCAGAGGGAGAATGTAGATATTGGAAAGAAATGAATCACAAGAGGTGTCACAATAATAAGAGCTACCATTTGTTGAGGACCTATACCAGCCAAGGTATCTTCATGGACTATTCATTGAATGCTAGCAGTCACTTTATAAGATTGGTTTATTTTCTTAACTTTATAGTTAATACAAATGAGCTTTATGAATGTTAGTATTGTTCATGGTTGCTAGAAAGGCAATAGAACCAAACTTGATGCCTCATTTTACTGATCCAAAAATCTGCAGGGGGATAATGCTTTTGTACAATGGTTTAATAAAATGCTGACTGACCAGTAGCTGGGTAGGAAGTATAGGAAAACAAGGAAAATTTTGGAAAGAGGAAGGCTGAGTCAGGAGAAACCAACCCACTGTCCAGGGAAAAGCATGTAATTGTCACAAAGTTAGAGCTACAAAACATGTGTCAACATATAGATTAACAGAAATTGGTTGAGTTTAAATGTAAAAGCTAGTCAGTGGTAGGCCTGGGCTAATAACCAAGCAGATTTTTTCTTTTTATTATTATTATTACTAATATTATTATTACTGTTATTTGTGTTTTACTTTTATACATCAGCCATGGGTCCCCCTGTCCTCCCCCCTCCCGCACCCACACCCACCTTTCCCCCATGCCCTCCCCTCCATTCCCATCTCCTCCAGGGCCAAGACTCCCCTGGGGATTCATTTAAACCTGGTGGATTCAGTACAGGCAGGTCCAGTCTATTCCTTCCAGGCTGAGAAAAGTGTCTCTGTGTAAGCCCAAGGTTCTAAACAGCCAGCTCATGCACTAAGGACATGTCCTGGTCCCACAGCATGGATGCCTCCCAAACAGTTCAAGCTATTCAATTGTCTCAATTCTCCAGAGGGCCTGATCCAGCTGGGGGATCCACAGCCTTTGGTTCATAATTCATGTGCTTCCATTCATTTGGCTATTTGTCCCTGTGCTTTTTCCAATCTTGGTCTCAACAATTCATGCTCTTACAGTCCCTCCTCTTTCTCGACAATTGGACTCCTGGAACTCCACTTGGGGCCTGGCCAAGGATCTCTACATCCACTTCCATCAGTTATTGGATGAGAATTTCAGCTTGACTGTTAGGGTGTTTGGCCATCTGATCACCAGACTAGGTCAGATCAGGCTTTCTCTAGACCATTGCCAGCAGTCTACAGAGTATCATTGTGGATTTCTGGTGACCTCTCCTGCACTCTGCCTATTCCTGTTCTCATGTGGTCTTCATTTATAATGGTCTGGTATTCCTTGTTCTCCCTTTCTGTTCTTGATCCAGCTGGGATCTCCTGCTTCCCTAAGCTTTCTTTCCCTCAGATCTTGCCCTTCATTACTCCCACTGTCATTCAGGTTGTTCATGTAGATCTCATCCATTTCTCTGTCATTGGGTGATCCCTGTGTCTTTCCTAGGGTCCCGTTTTCTAAGTAGCCTCCCTGGAGATTTGTAGCAGGCTAGTCATCTTTGTTTTACATCAAGTATCCTCCTATGAGTGAGTACGTACCACGTTTGTCCTTCTGAGTCTGGGTTACCTCACTCAGGATGATTTTTTTCTAGATCCATCCATTTGCCTGCAAACCTCATGATGTCATTGTTTTCTCTGCTGAGTAGTACTCCATTGTGTATATGTACCATATTTTCTTTATCCATTCTTCAGTTGAAGGGCATCTAGGTTGTTTCCAGGTTCTGGCTATTACAAACAAAGCTGATATGAACATAGTTGAGCAAATGTCCTTGTGGTATGATGGAGCATTCCTTGGGTATATGCCCAAGAGTGCTACAGCTGGGTCTTGGGAGAGATGGATTCCCAATTTTCTAAGGAAGCGCCATATTGATTTCCAAAGTGTCTGTACAAGCTTGCATTCCCACCAGCAGTGGAGGAGAGTTCCCCTTGCTCCAAATCCTCTCCAGCATAAGCTGTCTTCTGTGTTTTTGATCTTAGCCACTCTGACAGGTGCAAGGTGGTATCTCAGAGTTGTTTTGATTTGCATTTCCCTGATGATTAAGGATGTTGAGCAATTCCTTAAATGACTTTCAGCCATTTGAACTTCCTCTGTTCAGAATTCTCTGTTTAGTTCTATAGCCCATTTCTTAATTGGACTGTTGGGCATTTTGTTGTCTAATTTCTTGAGTTCTTTATATATTCTGGATATCAGCCCTCTGTCAGATGTGGGGTTGGTGAAGACCTTTTCCCATTCTGTAGGCTGTTGCTTTGTATTGCTGACCCTGTCCTTTGCTCTACAAAAGCTTCTCAGTGTCAACAGGTCCCATTGATTGATTTTTTCTTTCAGTGTTTGTGCTACTGGTGTTATATTTAGAAAGTGATCTCGGTGCCAATGCATTCAAGAGTACTTCCTACTTTCTCTTCTATCAGGTTCAGAGTAGCTGGATTTATGTTGAGGTATTTGATCCACTTGGACTTAAGTTTTGTGCACAGTGACAGATATGGATCTATTTGCAGCCTTCTACACATTGACATCCAGTTATGCCAGCACCATTTGTTGAAGATGCTTTCTTTTTTCCATTGTACATTTTTGGCTTCTTTGTCAAAAATTATATGTTCATAGGTGTGTGGGTTAATGTCAGGGTCTTCAGTTCAATTCCATTGGTCCACATGTTGGTTTTTATGCCAGTACCAAGCTGTTTTTATTATGGTAGCGCTATAGTAGAGCTTGAGGTCGGGGATTGTGATGCCTCCAGATGTTGTTTTATTGTACAGGATTCTTTTGGCTACCCTGGGTTTTTTTTTTTTTTCCATATGAAGTTGAGTATTATTCTTTCCAGATCTGTGAAGAATTGTGTTGGTAATTTGATGGGGATTGCATTGAATCTGTAGATTGCTTTTGGTAAGATCGCCATTTTTACTATGTTAATCCTGCCTATCCATGAGCATGGGAGATCTTTCCATTTTCTGACATCTTCTTCAATTTCTTTTTTCAGGGACTTTAAGTTCTTGTCATATAGGTCCTTCACATGCTTAGTTAGAGTAACCCCAAGGTATTTTGTATCCTTTGTGGCTATTGCAAAGGGTGATGTATCTCTGATTTCCTTCTCAGCCTGTTTGTCTATTGTATATAGGAGGGCTACTGATTTTTTTGAGTTGATCTTGTATTCTGCTATGTTGCTGAAGCTTTTTATTAGCTGTATCAGTTCCTTGGTTGAATTTTTGGGGTCACTCATATATACTATCATGTCATCTGCAAATAGGGAAAGCTAGACTTCTTCCTTTCCAATTTGTATCCCCTTAGTCTCTTTATGTTGTCTTATTGCTCTGGCTAGAACTTTAAGTAATATATTGAATAAGTATGGGGATAGGGGACAGCCTTGCCTTGTTCCTGATTTTATTGGTATTGCTTTGATTTTCTCTCTATTTAATTTGATGTTGGCTGTTGCCTTGCTGTAGATTGCCTTTATTATGTTTTGGTATGTTCCCTGATCACTCCAAGACCTTTATCATGAAGGGGTGTTGAATTTTGTCAAATGTATTTTCTGTGCCTAGTGAGATTATCATGTGGTTTTTTTTCTTTGAATTTGTTTATATGGTGTGTTACATTGACAGACTTTCATATGTTGAACCCACCCTTGCATCCCTGGGATGAAGCCTTCTTGTTCATGGTGGATAATTGTTTTGATGTGTTCATGGAGTCTGTTTGCCAGAATTTTATTGAGTATTTTTGCATTAATGTTCATGAGGGAGATTGGTCTGTAGTTCTCTTTCTTTGCTGCATCTTTGTTTGGTTTAGGAATCAGGGTAACTGTAGCCTCATAGAAGGAGTCTGGTAATATTCCTTCTGCTTCCTAATGTTCATGAGGGAGATTGGTCTGTAGTTCTCTTTCTTTGTTGCATCTTTGTTTGGTTTAGGAATCAGGGTAACTGTAGCCTCATAGAAGGAGTTTGGTAATATTCCTTCTGCTTCCTAATGTTCATGAGGGAGATTGGTCTGTAATTCTCTTTCTTTGTTGCATCTTTGTTTGCTTTAGGAATCAGGGTAACTGTAGCCTCATAGAAGGAGTTTGGTAATATTCCTTCTGCTTCTATTCCTTCTGTGGAACAATTTAAAGTGTATTGGTATTAAGTCTTCTTTGAAGATCTGGTAGAATTCTGCAGTGAAACCATCTGGTCCAGGGCTTTTTTTTTTTTTTTTTTTTTTGGTTGGGAGACTTTTAATGACTGATTCTATTTCCTTAGGGGTTATTGGACTACTGAAATGGTTAATCTGGTCTTGATTTAACTTAGGTGTGTGGTACCTATCCAGAATTTTATCCATTTCTTTTAGATTTTCCAGTTTTGTGGAGTATAGGTTTTTGAAGTATGACCTGAGGATTCTCTGGATTTCCTCATTGTCTGTTGTTATGTCCCCCTTTTCATTTCTGATTTTGTTAATTTGTATGCTCTCTCTCTGTCTTTTGGTTAGTTTGAATAAGGGGTTGTCTATCTTGTTGATCTTCCCAAAGAACCAACTCTTTGTTTCAATAATCCCTTGTATTGTTCTCTTTATTTCTATTTTATTGATTTCAGCTCTCAATTTGATAAGCAGTTTTAATTAATATAAGCTTCTGAGTAATTATTTTATAAGCAGCTGTGGGGTCCATGGGGCTAGGCAGAGATCAGAGAAAACAGCTACAAAAATCCTTTCTCATAATTATGTATAAAATACTAGTTCTAGAACACAGTACAGCATTTAAAGGTAAATATTCTATAAATCCTGAAATCTTTTTCTTTCTTTCTTTCTTTCTTTCTTTCTTTCTTTCTTTCTTTCTTTCTTCTTATGTAAACACACACACACACACACACACACACACACACACACACATATATGTGTGTGTGTGTGTGTGTGTGTGTGTGTATGTACATATTGCATTTTTCCTGTTGAAAGCATATCACTCAGGCAGCCTGCATTATTGTATGAGGGATCTCTTAAAGGACCAGGTGTGGTGGTATGCTCAGAACTTAGTGGATAGGGATAGGAGGCCAGCACCTGCTAGAAGATACACAGCCTGAAAAAGATAAAAGCCTCACCGCATTTTATTACTTGATTCAAGATAAGCAAAACAATGAGTTAGAAATAATTAGAGTGAACCATTACTGACTGTACTAAACTTCCTTGTTTTCTTGGAAATGAAGAATATAATCCCACTTTTTGTTTTCATGACCATTGTGTTCATAGAATTTCATTGTCATGAAAAATATTCGTTTAGTGATGTATGTGTTTGTAGTCATGAACACATAGCAAATATAAAATGCTCAAGTATTCCAGGTTTAAAATTTCAGCTAAGTAAGACATGATCAAATTATACAATCATATCAAACTTAGATTTAAAACTATATTTGTTTCCCAAATTCCTACATAGCAGAGTGCAAATGGTTTTCAGTTACCAGTTAAGAATATAAGGATTTCTACTGTTTGCAAATTAAAGAAACTTTTAAGGCTTGTAAACCTTTATTTCCTGAACAAATAATTTATATTTGCTCTCAAGTTTCAAATATTTCCAAGTCACATCAACTGGGAAAAGATTGCTATCCAAGCACGTTTATATGATCTTTGCATAAATAATTAACAAAACACAGATAAGCTAACAAAACAAAAAATGCTATATAGAGCAAAGCAACATTATGGGGTAAGCTGATATTTGAATGTACTACACAGTTGATGGTATTCTAAGATATATGCAAACATAATAAGCTAAGTAAACACAGAACACAATTAAATTTTGTCAAAATCTACATCCCCAGAGTGGAGGTTTTATAACATTTGCTTAATCGTATACATGATAACAAATTGTAAACATGCCTAAAAGTTAAAAGAACAGTGTATTATTTGCGGGCATTAAAATATTTTAATTCATTAAATAATTGGTAGAAAATTTCCCTAAGAAGTATTATGCTTAATAATTATAAATGAAATTTGTTTAAATTACCTATAATTATGGTCTTCAATTATACACCTACACAAATATCAATTTTTCTTTTCTATATGTCTTCCCTGGTGGAAATGTAATTTTGTTCAACCATTAAGCCTTCCTTGAGCCAGAAAAAGTTAAATACTATAAAAATAATAATAGGTAAGATCCAGATATGCTGACATACACCTTTAATTTCAGCACTGAGGAGGTAAATGCAAGTGAATTTCTGAGTTCAAGGATAGCCTTAGCTGAATAGCAAGTTCCAGGGCAGCCAATACCACATTACTAGATCCTGTCTTAAAGGATCCCAAAGACACCAAACAGAAGATTGGTTATGTGCACATGCAAAGCAATAGATCTGAAACCTAACACCAAAAAAAATTAGGGAATAAATATGACACAGAAAAAGAAAATATTTTTATTGAACTGTAATCTAACACATTCTTTTTTAATATCTGTAAGATGTTTGAAGTATTTCTATAACTATTTAAAGAAAGTCTGGTGTCTTCCTAATATTTTTTAAACTAACAGTAACTCAAATTTTAATGAGTTTATTGTTTTTGTGCTATTTTTCTCCTAAAAACTTTTACTTTGAGACTTACCTGCATCCAAAGCAATTATTTTTCCCAAGAATAACAACCCTTTCTTGGAACCTTGTACATATTTCTCACATGGGAATATTTTTGTGCACAACTTGTCTGAATTTTGATAGTGACAGTGTAGCAAATGTCCTACAAATGTGAACAGAATTGACAGCTGAGCTGTCAGCAGTTCAATCTTATTGCTCAATATATCCAAACAAGATTACCCCTTCTCATTGCAAAATTATATTAAAGAGTATTTTAGGTGTTTAACATTCTCCAACTCCTGCAAACAATACTATGTCAGCAGAAGCAATATATATATTTTTTTATGTTAAAGATCAAAATGTGAGGCAATACCTAGCTACAGCATTAATGAGGACTAATACTCATCATAAGAAATTTATTTCAATATTTCTCTTGAAGTCAACCTGAAATTATTAGTTTGTAGTCATTATGTCCTTAATATTTTGTAATGTTACTAAGTACATTTCTTAACCAAATGAAACAAGGCTCAAATAAGGGCTCTGGAAGGGAAATGAACACAATAAAAGCTAAATTTTTAAAACTGCTTTTGCTTGTTTAATTCCATTTGTGGCAATTAAAAGTTTGTCTTCCAATAAAAATTACTGTAATTTAAAAAGAGGTTCAATTCACAGAATATTCTGTAAATATCAACCTAAAAGATAAGGGCTTATGAAAGGAATTTAAAGGTTCATGGAATTCTAACAGTTGGGGAATACTTGCCTAAAACAAAGACAGCTGATATAAAGAAACACTTGTGCCAACTGCTGAGTTATTATTATTTTTATCCAGCTAGCCTCCTACAATTAGATTTAGAAGTAAATTTTGCTTTGGTACTTTTTTTGCAGCAAGTACTAGGAAAAGAATCTCTGAGTATGAGATGCCTATTTTGTGAGACTGGATTACAACTTCTAATCCTATCAACTGATCCTTGTATGATCCTATCTAAAAGCCACTGTACTGTATAATAAACAACACATTTGAAAGCAAAGTGAATAAGGAACAGTCATTACAAATTAATGCTAAATACCAAATCAATAAAAATGGAATATTGTAAGTACAATAACATCAAACCAAAATTTGAAGAACAGTAAATTAATGCGGTTTAAATATGCAAAATAATTCAATCTTTACCAGTGTGCATAATGCAAATCATTAGTTAATAGGTTTTCTTTCTATTTTGATTTCAATTGCTGTGAGAAATACCTTGACCAAAAGCAACTCAAAGGAGGAAAGGGTTTATTCGGATCACACTTCCAGATGTCAATTCATTGTTGAAGGAAAGCAGGGCAGGAACTCAAGTAGAAACTCATGCAAAACCACAAGTGGAAGCTCTCTTCTTTGCTCCTTGGCTCTCATTCAGCTAGAATTCTAATGCAGGCAGAGTCCACCTAGCTGCTGACCATACTATGCTTCTCCCTTTCACATCCAGGTACTCCCTCAGAGCCCTAGCCACAGGCCAATTCAAATTTGACAGCTGAAGCTAAGAAACGAAAAAGAAACCTTATCAATTGTTTTGATAAACATGTAACTCCAGAAACTGCAATTTCAAGAACTGGGAGCCGAGACAAAAACAAACAAACAAACAAACCCCAAACAACATACTGAATTGAGCATAAGAACCTGACTTCAGGTCCCCACACCCATGTAAAAGCCAGGTGTCGTAGTAATTGGTTGGCAACATGCACGTTATCTCTTTCCAGGTTCTTGGCTTCTTACCCATAGAATTGAAAATAGGCATTCATGTAGATTTGCAAGAGAAGCAAGACAACTTTATTCAGAACAGAGAGATATTGTGGGTTATAGAGGTATACACTGCCAAGATTGGCAGTAAGATACAAGGGATCTATGTATTAGGGAATACTTGCCCCATATGAGATTATCTGAAGCAGATGTTGGTGGTGGGGCTGGGAGGTTCTAAAGTTGCTGGATGCAGTGTTTGGAGTGGACGTGTGAGCATAGTACATGGAGGTGAAAGAACTAAGCTGCTAAAAGCATGATTATAAGAGAGGTAGTATTCATAAACCAGGGTTTACATAGGATTACAGAGTACTAATCTGTCATTTACGATTGTCTGCTTCATGGTGGTGACAATAGAGGCAGACCACAGAGATCTGAGTGGCCAGCCTTCCTATCAGACAATATGAGCTTTAGGTTTTGAGAGAGACCCTATTTCATAAAAATATGGTAAAGAAATGTTTCAGAAAGATCCCCTATTGTCAACCTCTGGCCTCCATATGCGCTTATAAGGGTGAATGATTCCAAACACACACATAAACACACACACACACACACACACACACACACACACACACACACACACCTTTGTATTCTTGCAAGGCTGTACAGAGGCTTAGTGAAAATAAAAATAGTTTTGAAAATAGACAAACACATTTGTTTCTTTGATTAAATGAGAAACAGAATAGAACTGAGCCAAGTGAATTTAAGCATCCCACGAGAACACAAGCTACTTTAATAGGGAAAATGGATATTCCAGTTCTCAAGTTAGTGCATCCTATGTGATGTGAAGACAATTTGGGCCTTGGGAAATATAGCAGTTGCTATTAGTGGGGTTATAACATGAAAAGAAAAAAGTGTACCTTCTATGGAATCTGTTATATTTTCAGATTTAACAAAGCATGGCTATATGATGAGACCACCAAAGATACAAAACACAACTTCAAGAAAGTATTGATTTTCCACGTGGAACCATTCACCATTATTCAGTAATGTATAACATAAAATAATGAAAACAATGTTATATGTAAATGATTATTAACTGAAGATCTAGAATGCAAATAGAAAATTCAAATTTACAAGTGAAGAGTTTTAGTCCTCAGTGTCCCTAACAATTTCAAGCTATCTAAATTTAGATACAATCGTACAATAGTATAATAATAATAGATGTCATTGATTCAATTGTAAGTATTTTGCAGATCCAGTCCAGGTTAAAGACATTTTAAACTGAACGACTGCTTCAGTGTTTGTGGGTGAGGAGTCTATCAGCCAGACTGGCCTTGGTTGGAGATGAGGAACCAGAGAGGTGCTCCATTTTGTGTCTGCTGGCTTCTGAAGCTGAGGTGTTCCTGGTCTGTTTTCTTGCACAGACAGTTCCTTAACGATGGCACAATCTTTTTGCCCCTCCTAAGTGGCCTTCTGATGTCAACCCCACTGAATTCTTCATCTCATCAATGGCTGTTTGCCATGAAAAGTAGAAACATGGATTCAGATACCCTTTCTCACTTGGCCTTGGGAATTTTTGGTGAGTTTAAGGGCTCCTCTTGTTTTTAAGTGCCTTGTGACACCAGCGGTATTACTTTAATATTTGCACTCACAAGAGACCTCAAGTAGCAGTTAGAGCAAAGAGGGATTAGACTGTGTTTGCAAATTGGACTAGACATGATTTGTGAATGTTGAATTTAGCTAACATAAGTAATTAAACTGATATGATTTGATAGGAATTGAACAGATCTAGATTAAGTTATCTACACCAGGATTATAGTGATTTAAAAATATGAAAGTGGATTCTGTAGCAAAAGAACAATCTACATTTTATTTCTTAATTTTTCATTATTATCAAGTATGTTAAAATTTTGCTATTTATCTGCAGCATAATTTGTGTTGATAATTCAGTCTATAGATAGCATATTATTTGCTTCTCATCCAGTGGTCTCCAAAATTTTTCAGTTATGGAAAACTTAAATTTCTTTCATGGTGCTTTAAAAAAAACTACATGTATTTACTATTTTATTTGTGTATGTGTTTGTGTGCACAAATATGCCACAGCATATATGTGGAGACCACAGGACAATTGAAGGTGTCAATTTTCTATTTCTACAATGTGGGGTTTATGAATCAAACATAGGTTGTAACATTTGATGGAAAGGATCTTCACTGACCAACCATTTCCTTGGACCCTAATTATCTCTCCATCATTGTTTAGTTCTTATATTTTGCTCAGTTTCCTATCCTGCATTGTGTAATTGTTTTCTTATTTGTAATTTAATGTAGTTTCCTCATTCTTAGCTCTATTTATAATTTTGTCCAAGACACATATCAATTTTTACTAGGATATATTAATAGTATTCCTGCAACTTACTTCCAAACCTGTGGCTTTTTCATTAAAAAGACAAGAAGTCCACCTTCTCTAGGTTCTGGCAAGTGATACCCTGGGTCTGCACGTCATAATGAATAGTGATGGAATGAGTAGCTCAAACCTATAGGGAAGGCTGTACTCTTATACACTGATCTCATGTTTATGGCCCTACTACAACATACAAATCGTATTCCTAGAAGAAGGAATGAATAGACACTTTTCCTGTGAAGGAAAGACCTGCACAATTTATTCATTATTTAAGATAAAGTTCTTTCCTGGACTAAGAAAGAGAAACGCTTCTTAAAGGGATTCATATGGGATATAACAAGGGAAACGAAAACTTCTGGTACTTGCAGCACAAATTTAAATGCCATAATTCTGTGTCACTAAACACACCACACTTTTCAAAGGAAAAGTTCCAGTTAGCTGCCGAATTAGTTACTTTTCTTACTCTTTTTTTTTTTCAAGACCAGGTTTCTCTGTGTAGTTATGGTGCCTGTCCTGGATTTCACTCTGGTAGAGCAGGCTGGCCTTGAACTCACAGTGATCCGTTTGGCTCTGCCTCCCAGTTCCAACGGGAATTAAAGGCCTGTGCCATCACTGCCTGGATAGGTTTTTTGTTTGTTTGTTTTTAATTGCTTTCATGAAATGCTATGACCACGGCAACTTTTAGAAGACTTCATTTGGACTTATATTTCCACCATAGCAAAAAGAAATGGCTGCAGGCAGGCAGCGGATATGGTAGCATACATAGCTGGGAGACCACATTTCAAAGCATAAGCCAGAAGCAGAGAGAGAGAGAGAGAGAGAGAGAGAGACAGAGAGACAGAGAGACAGAGAGACAGAGAGACAGACAGAGACAGACAGAGAGAGAACTGAGAATGTCCTTGGCTTTTAAACCTAAAAGCCTGCATCTAGTGAAATACTTTACCCAGCAAGGCCACATCTTCCAAAGCTGACCAGACACAGGCACCAACTGAGATCAGCACTCACACATCTGAGCCTGCCAGGACATTCTCACCCAAGTCACCACAACCACGAACATCGTATTGATCTTATCATTCTGCATCTTTAAGCCCAGGCTGAGAAAGCAGATTTTAAGCTTAATGAAATGTTAGCGGCATTCTACCTGCATTATTGTATTCTTGCTTCTTTCCCACTTCGTGATAAATAGCAATGTTCTTTGTGTAACTAGGTTTCAATTTTAATTTGATTTACATATTATGAAGACTAAAATATACATGATAGGGCTAAATTTCTCAAATCTGAGGCTGGCAACAGCCAATAATAGCACTTCTCACAGAGGTCTGTGAGAAAGAGCATTGTTTCTGATTAAAAGAAGTCATCCCTCTGTGCACTAGGAACCTGCCTTTATATTAATAAACAAAGGAACAATAAAGGGCAGAAAACAAGCTTGAAATGTGGAAAATTTAAGGGGAACTCACATTCCATCCAAATCAGGGTTTCAGATGCCTGAGAAATTGAAACCCAAGTCTCCCTAGAACAAAGATCTGTGGACGTCCCTTTTTCTCACTGCCACTATCTGTGATTTATATTGAGATATTCTGCACACGCAGAAACAGAAAGAATAGAATGCAAGAGTTTAAAATGAAAGCTGGGAGTCAACTTTATTATCAGAATGCTTGCAATGCACGCACAGACCTACGGGTGCAACCTTCTGCACTGCCGAAAGGAAAACTACAACACTCACATGCTTTCAAATGAGTCTTCTACTATAAAACGGCAGAGAAAATATCTCATGCCCTCCCTCCTCCCTGCCCCCACCTCCAGACTTTCCTTTCTTAAATGAAGTTTCAACACTTCCTTGTGTTGGAAATAAACTTAACATTAAAGTAGTGACACCTCGGGTCTTGTTGACTGCCCAGCGGGTAAGAGGTCTTGGTTTTGATTCCCAGCATGTGCATGGTGCCTCACAAACACTGTATATCCAGTTCCAGACAATCTGATATTCTCTTATGGAATTTCTAGGTACCAAGCATGCATGTTACTTATAGACATACACGCTCAGGCAGAATATACACACACATAAAATAATAAAATAAAATAGGAAAATAAAAAAGAACATATCAAAATCACACAGTATAATTTCCTTTTATATTAATACTGGTATTTTAAATATTTGGCTCTAATGAATAAAATTATTGTTGTATTTGGGTCACTGTTACAGGTATTTTCTAAATTGAGTTACAATAAGTAACTCAAAGGCAGTTATATCCCAAAAAGCCCATCCCAGTATGGATGACTTCTCATTATAAAAGCTGCACTCCTGGATCTCCTGCTCGACTTGTAGGCAGATCCATAGAAGAGCCTCCATTCCCTGGCAATTGTTCTGTGTTTATACAAACTTTGTAGGAATCTCATGAGTCTTGTGAGTTTCTGAGCTTCTTGGTTAATGCGAGTTTTGCTTCTTTCCTGAGCCTTCTAAGTTCCATTTGCTAATCTCTCAGTGGCCTGTATCCAAAATATGAGATGTCTTTAGCAATAGGGTCTTACCATCTAATTCTGGAATGCACCAGCAGCAGTGGCAATAACCTTTATGGTTTGAGGGCCTCAGCACACTCCTCATCCAGAAACTTATAGAAGGTAGACCACTGTAGGGATTTTCACACAACAACATAATGGCTTCTGGGAGTGTCTTCTACAAGCTGCACATAGTGTTAGCAATGACACTCTTCCAGATCCATTGACATATTCTGTATACTTTCTCAGATGGCACACTGGAGCAGTAGCTGAGAGCTACATTGTGATCTACAGACAGAGAGGCAGAGAATTACTGGGCATTTTAATTTAACTCATTTAATTAACAGAACAAACCAATAAAATAGAAGTATTATTATAATCTTCATTATACAGGTAGAGAAATCTGTGAGAGAAATTAATTAAAATGTCCAAAATCACAGAGCTATATTTTTGTGCAAAGGAAATTTTTATCAAACTTACTAGTTTAAAAAGAAACTGAGTAAAATATTACATGATAAAACATCAGTTGATTTAGCTAGTACCAAAATGGATAAATTTACTGTGTTCTTTTCCACACATTGTATATAGTGTTTATGGTGGAAAGGTATAACTATATCTTACAGCATATCTTCACTTCCGTGGTATTGGTTAGAGTGTGTATCATGTGCGTGTTTGTAGACTCTTCAATTTAGTGTTTGAACTTTTGAAGCCTCAAGGAAAATGAAGAAAAAGTACTAGAGAGAATGTAAAACCTAGAAGTTGGGGGAAAAGTATAGACTAATGTTCCCAGGGGATGACATGGCTGCACAAGACCGGACCCATTCTGTCATGGAAAGGAAAAATTCATGGGCCTCAGCCCTCCCTCCAGAAATAGACACAATTAATTGTTAGTGGGGGTGGGAGGGACATTTTCTTCAGTGGTAATTCACTGGTAAGGTGATAGGCACTTATGAATGAGCTATCACCCATGCAATCCTAACAAAATTATGAGATCACAAAATAAACACACAAACATGCAAAAGTAGCAGGGTGCTAGTTGAGAAGAGAAATAAAGTGGGAGACAGATAAGAGAGGCTAACAAGGGGAGGTTCGTGAATAAGATTGAACTATGTTACGCATCTGTATGGCAAGTTCCCAATGAAACCCATTATTATATATAATTAATACATGGTAATAAAAACATCATAAAAAGAAAATACAAATATTTAAAGTAAGTTTATTTCAAGCAGGTATAAGATTATCAATCACACTGCAGTTATGAAAGGACAAACAAGAAATCAAATGTCTCTCACTTCAAGAATGTAACGTGATTTCTGGTACATTCATATGCAAACTTTGAAGTAGAAATCTTAGAAGATTTTCATTAGCATTTGGAAACTAGGTTGAAATTTATAATCAATGTATTCATATAGTGACTCTTTTGGTGGTTAGTAATAATTTCTCAAGTACTATTTTAGTAGACGGAGATACACTGACAACTTAAAAAAAGATAAAAATCTCCATCTTCATGGACTTCAGTTTCTGCCCATCTACCTACCTACCTATCTACTTACCTACCTACACGTTTATTTATGCACTTATTATCAATGAGACTCTCCCGTGTAACATACAAATTCCAGAATCAGTACCATAAGCAACATTTATCAATAGTCTTCCTCATGTATTCAATGTCATCAGAAGTCTGTAGTGAAAAGGTGTTTATTAAAATGGCTAAAATCTCAATTAATCTGCACCCGAAATTAATGTATGGGCATGCACTTTATGTGTGACAAGCTGTTAGGCTCAAATGTTGAATGATAAACATTAGTTCTAGAAGGTTCCTGTAGGGAGAAACTGAATGTCATCCTCAGTCTACTGGGAAACAGAGGTCTGTCTCTAGAGAACAGTACAAATCTAAGGGCCCTCAAAGCCTTGAAGAATAAGAAAGTAATTAAAATTCTGAAATAAGCGAAGGCTTCCCTTTTGCATATTCAGAGCTGCAGCAATGCTTCTCCTTCTGGAAAGGAAATGGAGTCCAGCTTGCAGCCTTTCTGAAATGCCCTAAACTAGCTTTCTCAGCCTCCTCAGAGGCAGAAGCACTGATAGCTTGGCCAAAACTCCTCTTTTGAATTATTTTTTTTTTCCAATTTGTGGAAGAGCCCTTCTTTTGGAATCCCAAGGGACCATTATCAAGCAGAATCTGCTTTTTTCAAGGTCTGTGTTTGAGCTCTCTGTCTTTTCAAGACCTAAAAGTTCCATCAACAACTTTTCATGAGTTTGGCCCAATTCACACAATGCCCCTCCTACTTATGTCTGTATTTAACAATGGCAATACCTTCCAGTTTTATCTTCCAAACTTACACAGCTGCATCACCATGGTGTTGTATTAGTTCCTTTGCTTATTTAACTCTATTAATTACAAAGATTAATTCATATGAAATTATCTCTATTAAGGAAATGGTTTACATTTCCTGACTGCATTGTAGTAAATCATATCATACTAAATAAATCAACTTATAGAGCTCATTATCTGTGGAATAGACATATGGACTGTTTCTGCAAAGGAATCTAAACAGTCATATTAGCATTTATCTACCAATTGATTCTCTCCTAGTGTTCATTTTTTTGTCTTTGTGAATTATAAGAAGGAATTGATGGAAAGCAGACGTTTTAAAGGAAATACTTCAGCATATAACCCTTTATCAGTCATTTCTGTATTCTCCAAGATTCACTGGTCATCAACTCACAATGATAGCAATGCTTATGTAGTACAGTTACTGGTATAAAATAGATCAGTCTTGTGAAGTAATTTCTTCTGGAACATCTTATTAGTCCTTATTTTAAAAAGAAAAAAAAAACAGGGTTTGAGAGATATTAGTCAAAATTCCAAAATCTTTTATGTATCAGGATCTATAAAATTTTTACATGCTCAATAACTTAAAAACATTATCTCAAAGAACCCCTAAAAGTAGCACTAGTCACTGGTTTTAAACATACATCTGGTTTTTGGGTTGAACTATATTTAGAAATGTTATATTTTAATAAAATGACATTTTAAAATGTTGCATTTTGTTAGAAATATCTGCGTTCAAACTCTTAATATGTGTCAGACTAAACAAAATGAAGTATTATAAATCCATATAGTGAGTGATGTATTTTATACTTACGTGGTTTTTTATTTCTTCCTGATATCTCTCTCTCTCTCTGTGTCACTCTTTCTTTGCTTCTTTATCTTTCTTCTCTCTGTGTCTGTGTCTCCGTCTCTCTCTGTCCCTGTCTCTCTGTCCCTGTCTCTCTGTCTCTGTCAGAAGTTTTGTCACTTTGAAATGTCAGGTGAAAGAGAAATGACAGAGGCAGACAAACTATTACATGTGTACTAAAGAGTACAAGAAGGAGCAGCATTGACTTATTCTCTGAATCCTTATAGTGAGCGACATAAATCAAAACTTCCATGACAGTAGGAAAAGACTGGTAAGCTTAAACTGAAAATGTGATGTAGGTCTAGTTCTCAGTGTAAGAGAAGTTTCCTTTCATAGTGCCAATTACAACAGTAACTTCCAGCAGCTTGTAAGGAGATTATTCTACTAGGTTCTTAATTATAGTTAGGAGGATAACCACAATGATAGTGGAGTTGATATAGGAACAGGATTCCTAGGATGAACTAGTGAGCAGAATTGTTTGCAAGGAGAGAAATAGATAGAAATATGTAGGAGTTTATAAGATTTTTTGAACTTTAATTAAATATTGATGTTAGCAGAAATGAATGATTTTTTTTCTTAAAGGACAAAGATAATGGCATGTTCTCTTATAAAAATAAATGAGTCTATAAGGAACAATATTCTGTACCTCTCATATAGAAAGCATTGAATAAAAATGATATGAAAGATGCAATGATGAATAAGACACAATCTCTTCAAGGTAAAAACAAAGTTCAAAAATATTTTAAAACTATGCAGACTAGATACATCTTCTAATGAAGCATAAAATGTTTCAAATAGTCATAATATAGGCAAAACTTGTTTATTTACAATGGCATGTGTGAATCATGATTGTGCTCACGGATATCACAGCGCCACCTTAGTGAGTATAAACAATCTTGTACATGTCAGTCTAGTCCTATGGACCTCAATGCTCATTCCTGTAACGACCAAAATGTTTGAGTTAGTTCCAGGAAGTCGTGGAAAGCTTTAATAAGTTATGATTCATTGTAATTTTTCTTGTTTTGAGATTCTCATGGGATTTCTTAGAAACCTTATAGGCATTTCTAAATCACCATTCATGTTAGTCTTTAACATCCCACATTCACTTTAGTTCCACACTGAAGCAACATAGTTTGGGGCAGGGACTGGCATGCTGGATCGGTTTATCTTTCGGTACACTTCTACCATCGGATCTATGTAAAAAGCACAGGGTGACAGTCATTTGTTTTAACTATATATACAATTTTAAACTAATTATATACCACAAATAAAAAAAATGTGTATAATATGTTTGTGGCTGTGGTTCTATTATTATCATACTCGTTGCTCTATTTACATTATATTAAGTAATCCTGTTCTTTTATGACTGTAAGCAACCAACCAACCACCAAATCAATCATGCAGTAAGAAACTGTGTAGTGCTTTGCAGCCTTAGCTAGTAAATTCTTTGAGCTTGGCTAAGACAGAGTTAGAGATCACTATCTCTTAGTTAATGTTACTATTGCTATGATGAAACAACATGACCAAAAAGCAAGTTGGGCCAGAAAGGACTTATTTGGCTTACATGTCTACAGTGAGCCCAGCATTGAAGGAAGCCAGGACAGGAACTCCCATAGGCCATGAACCTGAAGGCAAGAACTGATGCAGAGGTCACAGATGGATGCTACCAACTTGCTTACTTCTTTTTTTGTTATAGATATGAACAAGAGTGACCACTAATAACCACACAATGGAGTCAATACTAGGCTGTCTTTAAAATCTCCTCTGTCAACATCATTGATACAGAACTTTTCAATCTAGGCAGATTTTTTTTCGAGAAGGGCAAAAGGCAGCCACATTCTTTGCTAAAATATCATAGTATTGGTCTCTGGACCACTTACTAATATGCCTACCTCCTGAAACATTTTGACGTTGGCCTCCATAGCCCCTCAGCACCACTGTCTTCCATGCTCCTACTAGGACAGACCATTAAGCCCCACTTAAAATGGAGATATTTTATTTGTACTGAAATGTGGTGGTACTTTATTTGTATGCTAATAAATACAGTTTGCCTGGAGATCAGAGAAATAAGCAAGCCTTTAACACAAAAGTCAGACAGTGGTAGCACATGTCCTTAATCTGATGACTTAGCAGGCAGGGTCTCTGTGTGTTCAAACACACACTAGGGAACAGCCAAGCATGGTGATACATGCCTTTAATCCCAGCACCAACCATAGAGACCTGGAACATTAAGTGACTGTCCAGGCTGCCAACTGTCTCTGTCTACTCTTGCAAGACTCCCGAAAAATGCTTGCATCCTTTTCCCGGTTCTCAGGTAATATTATATCCTTCTGAGGTCTTTGATGTGGTTGAAGACTAGATAGTTATAATTTCCTCAATTATGATAAAAGATAAGTTAGATATAAAACCTTAGACTCACAAATATAAGATAGATAGGATATCTTCTTTAATATTGTAACTGTAATTCTTGCTTGATAATTGTTTTGTTATATGTAATTGTACTATGTAAAAGTTAAAACCTTCCTTAAAAAAAAAAAAAGAAAAGGGGAAGTGCTGTGGATATCATTCTGTGTAAATAAAGTTCTGATTGGCCAGTGGCCAGGCAGGAAGTATAGGTGGGACAAGAGAGAAGAGAATTCTGAGAAGTAGAAGACTGGAGGGAGACACTGCCAGCCGCCGCCATGAGAAGCAACATGTAAAGACACTGGTAAGCCGCAAGCCATGTGGCAAAGTATAGACTAACAGAAATGGGTTAATTTAAGATAGAAAAGGTAGATAACAAGCAGCCTGCCATGGCCATACAGTTTGTAAGCAATATAAGTCTCTGTGTGCTTTCTTGGTTGGGTCTGAGCGACTGTGGGACTGTCGGGTGAGAGAGATTTGTCCTGACTGGGCCAGGCAGGAAAACTCTAACTACAGGCTCCCTAAATCTGTCAGCTCTCTCTGGACCAAGTACACTGATAAGACCAAGAACGAACCCAAGAGGAGATGGGCAGATGCCAAGGCAGAAGTACATACAACAAAATAAAGAGCAATACAGCATCACCAGAGCCTAGCACTTCTCCAACAGCTAGACCTGAACATCACACAATGGAAGAAGAAGAAGAAAACAACCTTATAAATAACATCATGGAGAGGCTAGAGACTTATAGAGAAGAAATCAAAAATACAGTAGAGGAACAGACAAACAAAAAATGGGAAGAACGCTATAAAAAAAACTAGAGGAAATGACAATTAAAGCAGAAGAAAACAATAAATCCTTGAAAGAAAATCATGAAAAAGCAAGGGAGACAATCCAAGACCTGAAGAGGGAAATAGAAAAAATGAAGAAGACACTAGCAGAAGGAATGCTGGAAATAGAAAATCTGAGTAAACAAACAGGAACTTCAGATGCAAGTATAACCAACAGAATGCAAGATATGGAAGAGAGGATCTCTGGTGTTGAAGATACGGTAGAAGAAATACATTCATCAGTCAAAGAAAACACTAAAACCAAGAAAGTCATAACCCAAAATGTCCAAGAAATTTGGGACACTATGAAAAGACCAAACCTGTGAATAATAGGGATAGAGGAAGGAGAAGAATACCAACTCAAAGGCACAGAAAATATATTTAACAAGATCATAGAAGAAAACTTTCCCAACTTAAAGAACGAAATGCCTATGAAGATACAAGAAGCCTATAGAACCAAACAGACTAGACCCTCCAAAAAGTCACCTCGCCACATAATAATTAAACAACTAAACATACAGAATGAAAGAAAGAATATTAAGGGCAGCAAAGGAAAAAGGCCAAGTGACTTATAAAGGCAAACCCATCAGAATAACACCCGATTTCTCAATGGAGACTTTGAAAGTCAGAAGGACCTGGACAGATATATTGCAGACACTAAGAGACCATGGATGCCAGCCTAGACTAATATACCCAGCAAAATTTTCAATCATCATAGATGGAGTGAACAAGACCTTCCAAGTCAAAATCAGATTTAAACAATACTTATCCACAAACCCAGCCCTACAGAAAGCACTAGAAGGAAAATTCCAACCTAAGGAAGGCAGATACACCCATGAAAACACAGGCAATAGATAACACAACAGCAGTAAACCCCAAAGAAGAGAAGTACACACACACTACCACCAAAAAATAAAAATAACAACAGGAACAAAAAAAATCACTGGTCATTAATATGCCTTAATATCAATGGACATAATTCACCTATAAAAAGACACAAACTAACAGAATGGATATAAAAACAGGACCCGTCTTTCTGCTGCATACAAGAAACACACCTCAAATTCAAACACAGACACCTCCTAAGAATAAAAGGCTGGGAAAAGATTTTTCAATCAAATGGTCTTAAGAAGCAAGCTGGTGTAGCCATCCAGCAAAATAGACTTCAAACTAAAATCAATCAAAAGAGATGATGAAGGACATTACATACTCATTGCAGGAAAGACTCACCAAGATGAAGTCTCAATTCTGAACATTTATGCCCCAAACACAAGGGCACCCACATATGTAAAAGAAATATTACTAAAGCTTAAATCACACATAAAACCCCACACATTAATAGTGGGAGACTTCAACACCCCACTTTCACCTCTGGACAGATCTGCCAAATTGAAACTTAACAGAGACCTAATGGACTTAACTGATGTTATGGCTCAAATGGACTTAATCGATATCTACAGAACATTCCACCCAAACGAAAAAGAATATACCTTCTTCTCAGCATTCCATGGAACCTTCTCTAAAATTGACCAAATACTTGGCCACAAAGCAAATCTCAACAGATACAAAACAATTGGAATAACCTCCTGTGTTCCATTGGACCACCATGGTTTAAAGTTAGATTTCAACAACAGAAAAAACTACAGAAATCCTACAATCTCATGGAAACTGAATAATGCTCAACTGAATCACCAAAGGGTTTAAGGAAGAAATAAAGAAAGAAAGAAAATAAAGATTTCCTAGAGATCAATGAAAATGAATACACCACATACCCAAATTTATGGGATACTATGAAAGCAGTGCTAAGTGGGAAATTCATAGCACTTAATGCCCACATAAAGAAGCTGGAGAAATCTCACGCTAGTGACTTGACAGCACACATGAAAGCCCCTGAACAGGAAGAAGCAAAATCTCCCAGGATGAACAGATGCCAGGAAATTATCAAATTGGGAGCTGAAATCAAAAAAATAGAAATAAAGAGAACAATACAAAGGATTAACGAAACAAAGAATTGGTTCTTTGAGAAGATCAACAAGATAGACAAGCCCTTATCCAAACTAACCAAAAGACAGAGAGAGAGCATCCAAATTAACAAAATCGGAAACTAAAGGGGGGACATAACAACAGAGGAAATTCAGAGAATCATCAGGTCATACTGCAAAAATCTCTACTCCACAAAACTGGAAAATCTAAAAGAAATGGATAATTTTCTGGATAGGTACCACATACCTAAGTTAAATCAAGTCCAGATAAACCATTTAAAGAGTCCAATAACCCCTAAGGAAATAGAATCAGTCATTAAAAGTCTCCCAACCAAAAGAAGCCCTGGACCAGATGGTTTCACTGCAGAGTTCTACCAGAACTTCAAAGAAGACTTAATACCAATACTCTTTAAATTGTTCCACACAGTAGAAGCAGAAGGTATATTACCAAACTCCTACTATGAGGCTACAATTACCCTGATTCCTAAACCAAACAAAGATGCAATAAAGAAAGAGAACTACAGACCGGTCTCCCTTATGAACATTGATGTAAAAATACTCAATAAAATTCTGGCAAACAGACTCCAAGAACACATCAAAACAATTATCCACCATGATCAAGTAGGCATCATCCCAGGGATGCAAGGGTGGTTCAACATACGAAAGTCCATCAATGTAATACACCATATAAATAAGCTCAAAGAAAAAAAACCTCATGATCATCTCACTAGATGCAGAAAAGGCATTTAACAAAATCTAATACCCCCTCATGATAAAGGTCTTGGAGCGATTAGGAATACAGGGAACATACCTAAACATAATAAAGGCAATCTACAGCAAGCCAACAGCCAACATCAAATTAAATGAAGAGAAACTCAAAGCAATACCACTAATATCAGGAACTAGGCCAGGCTTTCCCCTATCCCCATACTTATTCAATATAGCACTTGAAGTTCTAGCCAGAGCTTTAAGACAACATAAAGAGATTAAGGGGATACAAATTGGAAAGGAAGAAGTCAAGCTCTCCCTATTTGCAGATGACATGATAGTATATATATTAGTGACCCAAAAAATTCAACCAAGGAACTGATACAGCTAATAAAAAGCTTCAGCAACATAGCAGGATACAAGATCAACTCAAAAAAATCAGTAGCCCTCCTATATACAATAGACAAACAGGCTGAGAAGGAAATCAGAGATACATCACCCTTTACAATAGCCACAAATGATATAAAATACCTTGGGGTTACTCTAACTAAGCATGTGAAGGACCTATATGACAAGAATTTTAAGTCCCTGAAAAAAGAAATTGAAGAAGATGTCAGAAAATGGAAAGACCTCCCATGCTCATGGATAGGCAGGATTAACATAGTAAAAATGTTGATCTTACCAAAAGCAATCTACAGATTCAATGCAATCCCCATCAAATTACCAACACAATTCTTCACAGATCTGGAAAGTATAATACTCAACTTCATATGGAAAAAAAAAACAGGATAGCCAAAAGAATCCTGTACAATAAAACAACATCTGGAGGCATCATAATCTCCAACCTCAAGCTCTTCTATAGAGCTACTGTAATAAAAACAGCTTGGTATTGGCATAAAAACCAACATGTGGACCAATAGAATCGAGTTGAAGACCCTGACATTAACCCACACACCTATGAACATATAATTTTTGACAAAGAAGCCAAAAATGTACAATGGAAAAAAGAAAGCATCTTCAACAAATGGTGCTGGCATAACTGGATGTCAATGTGTAGAAGGATGCAAATAGATCCATATTTGTCACCATGCACAAAATTTAAGTTCAATTGGATCAAAGACCTCAACATAAATCCAGCTACTCTGAACCTGATAGAAGAAAAAGTAGGAAGTGCTCTTGAACGCATTGGCACCAAAGATCACTTTCTAAATATAACACCAGTAGCACAGACACTGAGAAAAACATTCAATCAATGGGATCTGTTGAAAATGAGAAGCTTTTGTAGAGCAAAGGACAGGGTCAACAAGACAAAGCAACAGCCTACAGAATGGGAGAAGGCCTTCACCAACACCACATCTGACAGAGGGCTGATATCCAGAATATATAAAGAACTCAAGAAATTAGACATCAAAATGCCCAACAGTCCAATTAAGAAATGGGTTATAGAACTAAACAGAGAATTCTCAACAGAGGAAGTTCAAATGGCGGAAAGACATTTAAGGAATTGCTCAACATCCTTAATCATCAGGGAAATGCAAATCAAAACAACTCTGAGATACCACCTTGCACCTGTCAGAGTGGCTAAGATCAAAGACACAGAAGACAGCTTATGCTGGAGAGGATTTGGAGCAAAGGGAACTCTCCTCCACTGCTGGTGGGAATGCAAGCTTGTACAGACACTTTGGAAATCAATATGGCGCTTCCTTAGAAAATTGGGAATCCATCTCCCCCAAGACCTAGCTATAGCACTCTTGGGCATATACCCAAGGAATGCTCCATCATACCACAAGGGCATTTGCTCAGCTATGTTCATATCAGCTTTGTTTGTAATAGCCAGAACTTGGAAACAACCTAAATGCCCTCAACTGAAGAATGGATAAAGAAAATATGGTACATATACACAATGGAGTACTACTCAGCAGAGAAAAACAATGATATCATGAGGTTTCCAGGCAAATGGATGGATCTAGAAAAAATCAACCTGAGTGAGGTAATCCAGACTCAGAAAGACAATCATGATATGTACTCACTCATAGGAGGATACTTGATGTAAAACAAAGATGACTAGCCTGCTACAAAACTCCAGGGAGGCTACCTAGAAAACGGGACCCTAGGAAACACCCAGTGATCACCCAATGACAGAGAAATGGATGAGATCAACATGAACAACCTGGACGACAGTGGGAGTAATGAAGGGCAAGATTTGAGGGAAAGAAAGCTTAGGGGAGCAGGAGATCCCAGCTGGATCAAGAACAGAAAGGGAGAATGAGGAATAGCAGACCATGATAAATGAAGACCACATGAGAACAGGAATAGGCAGAGTGCTGGTGAGGTCCCCACAAATCCACAATGATCCATCCTTTGTAGACTGCTGGCAATGGTCTAGAGAAAGCCTGGTCTGACCCAGTCTGGTGATCAGATGACTAAACACCCTCACAGTCGTCTTGGATCTCTCATCTAATAACTGATGTGCTGTGGATATCACTCTGCATAAATAAAGTGCTGATTGGCTAGTAGCCAGGCAGGAAGGATAGGTTAGGCGGGACAAGGAAGAGGAGGAAGCTGGGAACAGGAAGCCTGGGAGGAGTCACTGCCAGCCACTGCCATGAGAAGCAACATGTAAAGACACAGGTAAGCCACAAGCCATGTGCCAAAGTATAGACTAACAGGAATGGGCTAAATATAAGAGTAAGAGCTAGACAATGGTAGGCCTGAGCTAATGGCCAAGCAGTTTCAATAATATAAGTGTCTGTATGATTATTTTATACATGGATTGTGGGACTCCTGGGGCTTGGTGGAACCTTGAGAGAAGCTCTCCAACTACACTGATGGAAGTGGATGCAGAGATCCTCAGCCAGGCCCCAGGTGGAGCTCCAGGTATCCAACTGTCGAGAAAGAAGAGGGACTGCAAGAGCGTGAATTGTTGAATCCAAGATTGCAAAAAGCTCAGGGACAAATAGCCATTCGAATGGAAGCACATGAAATATGTACCAATGGCTGAGGAGCCCCCAGCTGGATCAGGCTGTCTGGATAAGTGAGACAATCGAATAGCTTGACCTGTTTGGGAGGCACCCAGTCTGTGGGACCAGGACCTGTCCTTAGTGCATGAGCTGGCTGTTTGGAACCTTGGGCTTACACAGGGACACTTTGCTCAGCCTGGAAGGAGGGGATTGGACCTGCCTGTACTGAATCCACCATGTTTAAATGAATCTCTATGGGTGTCTTGGTCCTGGAGGACGTGGGAATGGAGGGTAGGGGCTGGGGGGGAAGGTGGAGTTGGGGGCGGGAGGGGGGAGGACAGAGGAACCCATGGCTGATGTATAAAATTAAAACACATAATAATAAAAAAAAGGAAAAAAAAAGAAATTCATCTGCAATGTTGAACTACATTTTTAGTCCAAAGACCCAAAGTCTGTATTCCTTCAACCAAAAAACATGATCAAGCCTATCACAGCAATATTCTAGTCCACGGTAGCAAATTCTGTCTTAATCAGTGTTCTAAGGCTGTGAAAAGACACCATGGCAACTCATATAAAAGGAAGCATTCAATTGGGGTTTACTTACAGTTTCAGAAGTGTAGTCCTTTACCCCCAGAGTAAGGCCCATTCAGGCACTCAGCAAGGATCACTCCTGAAGGAGCATTCAGGCAGACATGGTAGCTGAGAGTTCTACATCTGGATCCAAAGGCAGCAGGAGGAGAGAGAGACAGACACTAGGCCTGGCTTGAGCTTTTTGAAAACTCAAAACCCACGCTAAGTGACACACCTCCTCCAGTAAGGCCACTCATACTAAGCCCTTTCAAGTAACCTTGCTCTCTAATGTCATAGCATTCATTCAAATATATGAGCCTGTGAGGACATTGGTATTAAAACCACCACAGTATTATACCTCATGATTTTCTTTTTCTACAATAAGATGTTGCTTTATATGTGACCACCTGACTAGGAAAAAAAGATCATTTTAGTTTTCACAAAACACTACAGTCACTTTTAGGAGAGTTGAACTCACTAGCATTAACATCCTGACTTACTGCAGTCTAATAGGCCTTGTTGGTCATGCAAGTACAAAGAACGTCCAAGAATTTATTTTACTAGAACTCTCACAAGTGACCTAGACCACACCTTTCCCTGGAACTTTCGGTATTTACCTCTTCACACCAAAAGTCTCTTTATTTACATTTTAAATGAAGTTTGACAACAGTGCCTTAAAAATGACATACATCAGCTGGGCAGTGGTGGCTCAAGCCTGTAATCCCAGCACTCGGGAGGCAGAGGCAGGTGGATCTCTGTGAGTTTGAGGCCAGCCTGGGCTACAGAACTAGTCCAGGACAGGCTCCAAAGCTACAGATAAACCTTGTCTCAAACAAACAAACAAACAAAAAAAAGACATACATCCTAATAAAAGCAGGCAACTTTTAATAAATTTCTACCTGAAAATTAAATATTTTTTTATTTGATAATTATATGATTTGAAAGATCTGTGCACATTATATTTATCATATTATGATTTTATTTTCTAAATTAGTCATAGGAATGAAGAATAACAGAACTTAAAATGTTATCCTTTTTATGTATATGCATGGATTTGAGTGTATGCACTTAACATTTTTACATATCTGTAACTTTTGGATCTTAAGACAATAAAAGTGTTTCATATTTAGAAACATGTGAGGCATCAATAAATCCTTGAATTCAAAACAAATATTACACCAGCATTCATTAGCCTGAAACTAAGGACTCATAGAAAATAATGATTGAAGATACCTTATGACTTTAATGGAGATTCCTGGATAGGATGGATACTTTTATATATCAACATTTTCTAAATTTATTGAAGTTAACAAAACTATGAAAATAATAATTTAGCCTAAAAATACTCTAGGTTAACAAAAAAAAATTCAAAATTCTACAGTTCCTTCCAGACACATTTTAGCTTTTATAACTAATTTTTCTAAAAACAAATCAAAAGTTTGATTCTGAATGACAGACTTATAGAAATGGAACCCAATTCTCATCCAATTTTTTTTAATACTTGGGGACTGGCAACAACTAGAAAGAAGTCTGAAAGAGACAGTGAAGGGTTTGGGGGAATTTGAGTATACTAAATATCTAAGTGCAGCCCTTCATATGTTCTGACGTTCATATCTAAGAAGGCAAAACACTTCTAATATGAAGATAGTGCATGCACGGCCCTCATTTGAAGTAACCACTGGGCTTTATAAACTCCACTGAGAAACATATGTCTTGTTTAACTTAATATGCCAGTTTGGATAAGAAAAATCTAACTTAAAATGTGTCCTATGTTAAATGACATTGTATTTATTGGTATAATGTCGCTGGATAAATATTCAAATTAACAGATATATGGATTTTGGAGTGGACTTAATCATTACTAATATTACTTCTTTAAAGTTAATGCTCATGTTACCAAATAACTGAAAATTACTAATATGCATGTAATAACACTCATGCCTAATTTTATGGAATCTATTACACCTTAATTAATGAATAGTAGTGCTGAAATAGTTAAAAAGTAATTTTCAAATAAACATCTTTGTTAGTAGTAAATTGAAAACAAACCCTTAAAAATTGAAACAGATAAGCATCATACTAAATCTGTCCCTTTTTTTTTTTTTTTAGTTTTTCATTTTTTTTACATACCAAGCAAAGATCCCCCTCTCTTCCCTCCTCTCGTTTCCCACCCCAGCCTCCGCAGCTCCAATCCACCACTCATCAGCAGAACCTGGTACATTGAGTTGAGGCAGGTCCAAGCCCCTCTCCCTGCACCAAGGCTGTACAAGGTGTCCCACCATAGGTAGTGGGTTCCAAAAAGCCTGCTCATGATAATTTTTAAGAAAAAAGAAGATAGGAAGGAAGGAAGGAAGGAAGGAAGGAAGGAAGGAAGGAAGGAAGGAAGGAAGGAAGGAAAGAAGGAATTAAGGCAGGGAGAGAGGGAGGGAAAGAAGGAAGGAAGGATGAAGAGGGAAAGGAAGAGAAGATAAATGAAGCAAAGAACACCCAGATATCTCAAGTTGCAGTATTGGAAGAAAAGGAAATATCTAAGTATATTAATATGACTTATTCTGTAAGCACTCTGTAAAGCAGAGATTTCTTAGTCTAGATGAGAGAGAGAAAAAAAGACTGAAGTGCTAACTGCTTGTCAACTTGAATTTATCATCTAAAAAATGCAAAAGTCCACCAGGTGAATGCACAAGTCAAGGTTCTGCTGAACTCTCTAACCATATGTAAAACAGAAAAACCTCTAGGATTTGGAAGCAAAGAAATACCCCTTCTCTGCAAATGATAACTACATTTTAAGGTAGAAAATTTGCTATTGTACATATAGTAGTGACCAAAAAGATACTTTAATTAACAATTATATTGCCTGTACTATCCAACAAGAGAATTATTAATTGTCATCAAATCCATAATATCTCAGGTTTGGGGTTTTGTTTGTTTGTTTGATTTTCAAGACAGGGTTTCTCTGTGTAACTTTGCGCCTTTCCTGGATCTCGCTCAGTAGACCAGGCGGCCTCGAACTCACAAAGATCCGCCTGCCTCTGCCTCCTGAGTGCTGGGATTAAAGGTGTGTGCCACCACCACCCAGCTCAGGTTTGGGTTTTTATGGACCTCGATGGTACAACTAAAATATTTAATAAAAGTGTTTTTATAATATCCTAGAACATGTTAATGTTGGTTCTTTTGTTATCCTGCAGTCCATCTCCATTGACTAATAGAAAATTTCACTAAAGTTCATGGAGACTTTTCTTGGTTAGGAGTGATTCTTCCTCTTCCAGAAGACAAGTTCATTTCCCAACAACCACCTTAGGAAGCTCACAATGGCCTCTGCTGCAGTTTCAGGTCATTGGTACCTTCTTTGGGCCTTCACAGGTACCTATAGCCACATTGTGGGGGACTAGCCCCTACCTTTTACAAGGTTCCTATGAGGAGGAGATAGGAATAAGAAATATTAGGTAGAATGATAGGCCTACGTGATGAGAGGAAGAAAGAAACAGAGGATAGCTTTGGGAGGACCTTGGTCAATACCCAATGGCCCAGAACTTTATTCAAAGGGGCTTTTCAAAACAATGCCAAGGAATGAGGCAAATGACCCCCCCTTACCCCCTGCTAGGTACAGCTAAGTGTAGACCCTTCCAAACACTTGGTATCCAGGCCCATGATCCAATCATCCTCTTATGCAGTCCTGCTAGGTAAAGCAAGGTCAGATCTCACTAGGAAACATCTGTGGGCTCCCACACCACATGACATCCATTGAAACTCTCTCTCTCTCTCTCTCTCTCTCATTCTCTCACACACACACACACACACACACACAAACACACACACACAGAAACATGCAAACCCACATACAATTTTTTATTTTTAATTTTAAAAATATTTTTAAAGAAAGATTAAAATGTTGATTGGGGCTTCCAAAAATACAAGCTGGAAAATAATTGACTTCTATGATTATAGGGTTATAGGGCTTGCTATAAAGGTGTTTCCAAATAATTCATATATTGCTACTAACCCCACTGTGAAAATTATGAAATGTGACCTTTGAGAGCTAAATTGACTTAATTGTATCATTAGCAAGAAAACTTCATTATAGAATTAATAACTTAAAGAAAGACATAAGATAGCTCTCTTCCTCTCTCTCCCTCTCTCCCTTCTCTCTCTCTCTCTCTCTCTCTCTCTCTCTCTCTCTCTCCTTGCCCCTCCCTCCTTCCCTATCTCCATCTCTTTTTGTGTTTACAACAAGGAAAAACTTAAAAGAAAATAACCTGGAAGGGGGTCTAGTCTAGTTCTGTCTCCAAGATCTCAATTACGCAGATCTTTGATCTGAAAATGCTGTGTTGCAAAGCTGTGAGATATAGTGTGTGGTTTTCTCTCTAAATCATCTATAGTATTCTATTTTATCACAAAAGTGACTGACAGAGAGACTGAGAAGTCCCAAGGCTTTGAGCAGCAAACAGGGGACACATAGAAGCCAATGATATAAGGTTTGGTCTCCCAGCTGAGAAGAGACTGGAAGAACTGAGTTCTTAGTTCAAATCCAGTTGTAGGAAAACATAGTTGAGGCTAGGTGGTTAGGCATGAAGAGTTACCCTTGAAGAATGAGATCTGTCTTTGTGTGCTATTCAGAGTGCCTTCCCAATGTGCGATTACCGCACAGACAGAGTGGGGAAAATCAGTCCACTCCGTCTTCAGATTTCAGTATCGTCGACATCAAGACACCCTTACTGATACATCAAGAATAATGCCTGATCTAGTATCTTAACACATCCTTTTTTAAATTTTTTTTTATTATATTTGTGTTTTAATTTTACACATCAGCCATGGGTTCCCCTGTCCTCCCCCCTCCTGCCCATGCCCTCACCTTCCCCCCAGCCCCTCCCCTCCATTCCATCTTCTCTAGGGATAAGACTCCCCTGGGGATTCATTTAAACCTGATGGATTCAGTACAAGCAGGTCCAGGCCCCTCTTTCCAAGCTGAGAAAAGTGTCTCTGTGTAAGCCCAAGGTTCCAAACAGCCAGCTCATGCACTAATGACAGGTCCTGGTCCCACAGCCTGGATGCCTCCCAAACAGTTCAAGCTATTCAGTTGTCTCACTTATCCAGAGGACCTGATCCAGCTGGGGGCTCCACAGCCTTTGGTTCATCATTCATGTGTTTCCATTCATTTGGCTGTTTGTCCCTGTGCCTCTCCAGTCTTGGTCTCAACTATTCACGCTCTTACAGTCCCTCCTCTTTCTCGACAATTGGACACCTGGAGCTCCACTTGGGGCCTGACTGAGGATCTCTGCATCCACTTCCATCAGTTATTGGATGAGAGTTCCAGCTCGACTGGTAGGGTGTTTGGCCATCTGATCACCAGACTAGGTCAAATCAGGCTTTCTCTTGACCATTGTCAGCAGTCTACAGAGGATGTATCATTGGGGATATCTGGGGACCTCTCCATCACTCTGCCTATCCCTGTCCTCATGTAGTCATCATTTATCATGGTCTGTTATTCCTTGTTCTACTCACTCATAGGAGGATACTAGATGTAAAACAAAGATGACTAGACTGCAACACATTCTAACCTAAGAAAGGCGACACAAAATATTAAGCATCAGAGTCCTGAAAGGTAATTGTAGAGGGAAATCTCATCAGGCAAAGAAATTCCAGCATGCTTTGATAATGAACTGGCTAGAGTTTCAGGTATGCTTCAATTCATCTACACTAACAACTGGCTTTATTGATTAATGATTTATCCACATGGTAACAAACTTAGGAGCAGTGCCATTAAAAAGCTAGAGGAAAAATTGGCATATAAGATTAAGGAAGAATGCCTAAGAACAGACAAAATTGTAAGAACAAATGGGCAAAGATTATAATGGACTAAGAACTAAGAAGATTGATTAATTTTCTGAATGCTCTTAAAAACATGCTGCACCAGAGGATTTTCACAAAGGGGAGAAATAAAAACATGTGTCATTCTGCGGAGTTCAATCTACCTTGTTAGCTGCCCCTCTGGTGTTTGTTTTTAGATTCAGTTAAGAACTGGGAATTAATACTGGTAAAGAAATTATATAGCTTTGAAAAAAAAGATTAAATTCACCAAGAAAAATCCATTCCTTAATGATAAAAAATATGATAGCCTGCATATGGTATTTGTTCCTAAAGGAATGTATAGCAGTAAATGATGGTTTCCACTTAATGCCTTTTTATTTTTCTGAAAAAGTGACAGCCATATTACCCTTCTCATATTACCTTTATACAGGACAAGCATTACCCTTCTTTGCATATAATTTTTGGCTTTCCTTCTCATTGATAGATTTATGAGATGGTGTATTCACTCCTGTGATGACTCTGTGATACTGCTTTTTACTAAAGCATTTACTATATCAAATCCTTAAGCAATAGAATCATAGCAGAAGAAATTACTGTTCTTTACACCACTACCAAAAAGCAGTTGATATAATAGGGGGTATTGGATTTTAGAAGACATACCGTGGCACTTTCTGTTTAACAACATTTTTAGGATTATAGCTCTGTTTTAAAAATTTAGTTGATATTCTCATGACCATGACAATAATCTGAGAAAAGAAGTTTGGAATTGACAGTTGAGAGTGTAAATGACTCCTTTCATTGTTAAGTCTTAGATACTTCCTCAATATTGCTTTTGTTCTCTGTAATTTCATTTTGATGGTTTAGACATCTTATGTTCCTAAGGGAAATACTTTGACAAGGACACAATAATTTCAATGAACTGGACATTGAGAAAACTACCTCAGAATTCTAGCTCCCTAATCTAATAGAAGCTACCCATAAAGTAATGTGTTTTAACTCTCTGCATCTATAACCCTATCTTTTGAAGGGAGTCACACAATGCATGTTATTTAGCAGAATCTGTTAGGATAGCTTGATGAACCAAAGCATTCTCCAGGGTTATTTTTGAGATTTTTGTCACAATTGCTTATTTGTTTTTTTCTGTGTGTGATTTGCTTATATTGATTTTTGCAGATGAATCTTTTATTATTATTATTATTATTATTATTATTGTTATTATTATTATATTTGTGTTTTAATTTTACACATCAGCCATGGGTTGCCCTGTCCTCCCCCTTCCCCGCCCCCACCCCCACCTTCCCCCCAGCCTCTCCCCTCCATTCCCATCTCCTCCAGGGCCAAGACTCCCCTGGGGATTCATTTAAACCTGGTGGATTCAGTACAGGCAGGTCCAGTCCCCTCCTTCCAGGCTGAGCAAAGTTTCCCTGTGTAAGCCCAAGGTTCCAAACAGCCAGCTCACGCACTAAGGACAGTTCCTGGTCCCACAGCCTGGATGCCTCCCAAATAGTTCAAACTATTCAATTGTCTCACTTATCCAGTGGGCCTGTACACAGGGATCACCCAATGACACAGAAATGGATGAGATCTACATGAACAACCTGGACGACAGTAGGAGTAATGAAGGACAAGGTTTGAGGGAAAGAGAGCTTAGGGGAGCAGGAGATCCCAGCTGGATCAAGAACAGAAAGGGAGAACAAGGAATACCAGACCATGATAAATAAAGACCACATGAGAACAGGAATAGGCAGAGTGCTGGAGAGGTCCCCAGAAATCCACAATGATACATCCTCTGTAGACTGCTGGCAATGGTGGAGAGAAAGCCTGATCTGACCTAGTCTGGTGATCAGATGACCAAACACCCTAATGGTCATGCTGGAACTCTCATCCAATAACTGATGGAAGTGGATGCAAAGATCCTCGGCCAGGACCCAGGTGGAGCTCCAGGAGTCCAATTGTCAAGAAAGAGGTGGGACTGTAAGAGCATGAATAGTTGAGACCAAGATTGGAAAAAGCACAGGGACAAATAGCCAAATGAATGGAAGCACATGAATTATGAACCAAAGGCTGTGGAGTCCCCAGCTTGAGCAGATGAACCTTTTTATAATTAATTAATTGAGAAATAATTTTCCTCATATTCCCTCATCTCCTCTACTCCTACCAGTCTCATCTCCATTTCCTTATAGGTCCAAATTTGTGCCCTCATTAAAAACAAAAGACAAAAATCACATTAATTCCAATTTGTGCTACCTTTGTAGCCTAATGTAAGGTTCAACTCTGGAGTATGGTCAACCTAATGGGGGAAAACACTCCTCTAAATATTGATACTCCCTCTCCCAGATATTGGTGAAATTATTAAGGCTACTCCATGTAGTTAAAAGGGAGGTTTATTTTGTGGGCTAACTTACAAATGAAGGGATAGTTTGTAGGGTCTGGGAAAGGTATGGCGCAGTATGGCAGTGTTCTCTGGAGAACTCTGCTTGGTCTATCTCCAGCGTCCAGTGTCCCAGAACCAAGAGAGAGACCTCCTCTCAATCCTAGGTCTTCTGCTTCCTCCTCTGCCCTGCCTTGTGGGCGTGACCATTACTGAAGCCTCAATGTGGGTTGGAACTTCCAGGCCAATGCTGGGATGGCTATCCACTACATCTCCCCCTTTTGTCTAAATAAGAAAGTTCTAACCTAATACAAGACTATATACAAAGAGATGGTTATCAAATATTGTCCAGGAGTAACGAGGGATAATGACTTAGATAAGTTGGAATTACAATAAGTACAAACAAAAAATACATAGTAAAATCCAGGGAAGTCTAGGGCATGGGTAGGTGGCATGTTACAAAGATCATTCTAAAAGGTGTCCTATCCTAAAGAACCTAAATCTAATACTTAATATATTCTATCTAAGATATTATATATGTATATATACTAAGTTGTAACTTTAGCAGCTAATCTCCAACCTCATCAAAGACCTGAGAAGGAATATAATAATACCTGAGAAATGGGAGAAGGATGCAAGCAACTTTCGGGAGTCTTGCAAGAGAAGACAGAGACAGCTAGCAGCCTGGATAGTCACCTAATGTTTCTTAGCATTGTTGGTGCATTCAAATTGGCTACAGTCCTAGAGTATCTGACAGACCATTTTCAGAAGCAGGAATTCTGAAAGACCATCTTACCCTATCTTGGCAAAGTATAGTGGTCGCTTTCCTTGGGTCCCGCTTGTCCAGAAAAGACAACATTTGTACTGTCAGCAGTTGAGGCAAGGGCAATTCTTTGCCCAGTAGGCCATTTTGTGCCAAGAAGACAAACTTCCAAATGGAAATGTCTTAGAAGCCCAACATTCTCTCAGGATCAAATTGGTGCTGCCAGGAGCAATTGTGTCTCACGTCAACAGAATTCTAAGTTATTTAAATGCCATGTTCTCTAGGTCCATGAAGTGTTTGAAGATTATCTGTCCATCTGACTTATGTATTTATAAATCTGGATAACCTAACTAACATAATTATAGAGAAGACAAGCATAGGTGACAATAACTCTGTAAGTCTTATCTACCTAAACAACCTAAGGACTAAGCTTCCTATAAATAAGGCAAACAGTCTGTAAGCAAATGTACAGTAGAAGGACAATGACTTTAAATTGTGACAATACACAAAATATCTTTAACAGAGGTAGGAATGTATAGTGCAATATGCAATATGATAATAATCCTAAATATATATCAGTATACAGAATATCTTAAACAGAAGTAGAACATACATACAGTATGACAGATATAAATTCACATTTGTATCAATATACAAATATTTCAAATAAGAGTAAAAATATGTGTACAATATAACAAACATAGCTCTGTATTTGTATCAATATACAAATTACCTTAAATAGGAATGTAAAAAGCTCATATTTGTATCAACATATAAGAATTCATAACAGTGCAAAGGCTGCTATATTACTAAATTTGTTTACTAATGTCGCGCCCGCCTCGACCAGCAAGGAAGACGCGACACCGGGATCCTTCTCATCACAGTTTATTCAGACCTTTGATTAATTGCATTGTGTCTCTCTCGCCTGGGGCAAGCCTCTCCTAGCACCTAAGTAGGGCTGGGCTGCCAACCCCAAGCAGCCACATGGGCACTGTCCACAGGTTCACGCATATGCCAGCAACACACGAATCCAGCCACAGCCAAATAAGGAGCTGTTTACCCTAAAGAGTGTTTGCCATCGGGAAGGCAGAGGGTAGAAGCCAGAGCCGTCTTTAGGGTGCGGCTACACGCGGCTCTCTACATACTAATGTATATGATAGTCTACCATAATATCTTATACCTATCCATTCCATTTCCTCTTTTCCCTTTTTTTTTTTTTGAGACATATTTTCTTTCCTTAAGGAGAGTACTGAGTTTAACGGTTTCTTCCACCCCCAACCCTAGAACTATTATCCATAACCCTGAGAAATATGAAACCTTAGGGATAAGGGGCGTTGTTTTCTTAGAATTGCTTCCTGCTGTTTAGGGGGCAATGGTATCTCTGTTGGGTATTGTGATCAGATAGTTAAATCTCAGTTAGACTAACTGTAGATTCTGCAGCAACTCTCAGAGTAATGGGTAAGATTGTCTGAAATTCTGGCAAGAAGTGTAGTATGATGATGATTACCATTGCATCATTCTGGATTGGGTAGAGTTGTTATTGTTGGGGCCCCATCTTCCTTCTGGAGACTTCAGAGATTGCTATTAGAAAAAACTTATTTTTTATCAGAATGGAAGGTTTGGATTTAAAGATGTCATGACATGTAAGAAAGGATTCCAAGAAATCAAGAGTAAGCACGGAGAGAATTAGAATCTTGAAGATAATGATCCCTTATAATTGGTTTCCTTCTGTCTCACACCAGAGGGCTCTTCTGATATGGGACTGAAGAATCTCTCAACCTTTTCTTTTATCAATATGCTTGGGTTTAGAGAAGGAGTGAGCCAGTTCCATCTCCAAAGCCAGTTTGGTTTATAATTAAATTGGAACCACAACTATTCTAGACTGATAGAAATATAGATGTTAGACAGTGATATCTTACCCTGTGTAGATTGGTACCAATAGATTCTTTCTTTCTGCTGTAAACATCCAGATATCCAAGGCCTTATGATTTCTGGAAGATGGGTATTTCCATTATCCTGGAAAGACAAAAACAGAACCCTACCCCAACCTTTGATTGTTAATTTTTTCTTACAACCTGAAGAGATGTCACATTAGTGGATGATCTTTTACTTCTCCTCATCAAGGGGTTTCTCCTGTTTGAATCGAATTTTTATTAATTTTGTTGGTATACATAGCTTTTCTTCTCCTGTGGAAACAAAAGGAAAACCCCTTCCCTAAATTAGGACATATCCAGGTTTCCATTCTGAGGTCAACATATCTTTGAAATAAACCGGTTGGTTTAGCTCAGGAGTTTTGCCTGTCGTCCAATGTCTCTGCAGCTGTTTTTCCTTTCTCATCAGCATTGAGAAAATTCAAGGTTAATAAAGCACTATGCAATCTATTTCTAGGAGTCATTGTTACCTGTTGCTGTTTATTTAGCATATCCTTTAAAGTTCGATTGGATCTTTCTATGACTGCTTGGCCTGTGGGATTGTGTGGTATACCTGTAACATGCTTTATAGTGTAATAAGCAAAGAACTGTCTCATTTTATTGGAGACATATGCTGGGGCATTGTCTGTCTTAATTTGTACAGGTATTCCCATGATGGCCATAACTTCTAATAGGTGTGTAATCACAGAATCAGCCTTTTCAGAACTCATAGGAGTTGCCCACTGAAATCCTGAATAGATGTCAATGGTATGGTGTACATACTTTAATCTTCCAAATTCTGCAAAATGAAACAAATCCATCTGCTAAATTTCATTTCTTTGTATACCTTTTGGATTGCTTCCTGCAGGTAATGGAGTTTGGTTATAGAAGGAACAAGTAGGACATATTTTCACAATATCCTTAGCTTGTTGCCAAGTAATGGAGAAATCCTTCTTCAAACCTTTGCTATTTACATGGTGTTTCTTATGATATTCTGAGGCTTCTAGCACATTACCTATTAACTTATCAATCTCATCATTACCTTGTGCTAGAGGTCCTGGCAGACCTGTATGGGATCTGATATGTGTTTTATATATATATAGGATGTTCCCTTTTTCTGATGATTTCCTGCAATTGTATGAATAATGAAGTTAATTCTGTATTACCAGGAATAAATTCAGCAGTTTCAATGTGTAAAACAACTCTCTCTGCATATTGAGAGTCAGTGACTATATTGAGGGGTTCTGTACTGTAAGAACGGCATACAGTTCTGCCTTTTGTACAGAGCTGTATGGACTTTGTACCACTTTACTTAAGTCTCCTGATTTGTATCCTGCTTTCCCTGATTTATTTGCATCAGTATAGAATGTGAGGACTCCAGAAATTGGCTTGTGTCGTACAATGTGAGGAAGGACCCATTCAGTCTTCTTTACAAATTCTATTCTCTTGCTTTTGGGATAATGGTTGTTAATCTCTCCCAAAAAGTTACTGCAGGCTCTCTGCCAGTACTCATTATCTTTCCATAGTGACGAAATTTCCTCATTAGTTAAAGGTACTACAATTTCTGCTGGGTCCATTCCTGTCAACTGACGAAGTCTTAATTTACCTTTTTGAATCAAATCAGAGATCTTTTCTATATAAGTCTTTAATTTCTTATTTGGTTTACGTGGTAGGAATATCCATTCCAATATAATATCTTCCCTTTGCATCAAAATACCTGTGGGGGAATGTCTGGAGGGGGAATATGGCAAGAATGCATTTAAGTTCTGGATCCACATGATCCACATGTGCTTCTCGAATTGTCTTTTCTACTAGAGCCAATTCCTTCTCAGCTTCGGCTGATAATTCTCTAGGACTATTTAATTCTTTGTCCCCTTCTAGAATATTAGCCAAATTTTGTAGTCCATCTTTGGGTATTCCCATGATACCCAATAAGTTGGAAATGCTTCCTAACAACTTTTGAAAATCATTAAGAGTCTTTAATCGATCTCTCCTCAGTTGTACCTTTTGGGGTCTAATATTTTGTAACTCTATCTTATATCCTAAGTAATTAATAGAATCTCCTCTTTGTATTTTTTCAGGAGCAATTTGCAGTCCCCAGCGAGGCAAAACTTTGTTTACTTCTTCAAACATGCTTTCTAATGTGTCTAACTTTGGATCAGCTAATAGGATATCATCCATATAGTGATAAATTATGGATTGTGGAATCTTTACACGAATTATCTCCAATGGTTTTTGCACAAAGTATTGGCATAAGGTAGGGCTGTTTAACATTCCCTGTGGGAGGACCTTCCATTGATATCTCTTGACTGGCTGAGAATTGTTATAATTAGGAACTGTGAAGGCAAATTTTTCTCTATCATTTTCTTGTAAGGGTATGGTAAAGAAACAGTCTTTTAAGTCAATAACTATTATAGGCCATTCTTTGGGTAGCAAAGAGGGCAAGGGCATCCCAGTCTATAGGGAGCCCATTGGCTGAATTACTTTATTAATAGCTCTCAGATCTGTCAGCATTATCCAATTACCAGACTTTTTTTTAATAACAAATACAGGAGAATTCCAAGGGCTGGTAGATTCTTCAATGTGTTGAGCATTTAACTGCTCTTGAACCAGCTGTTCTAAAGCTTGTAGCTTTTCTTTTGTCAAAGGCAACTGTCCAACCCAGACAGGTTTATTAGTTAGGCCATTTTAAAGGTAAGGCAGTTGGTACTTCTTAGACTTCAACAGCAGTTGTACTCTGTTTGTGTACAGCCTGAATGGTTGGTGACTGTTTTTTTATAGCATGTTATGATATTATTCCTGTAACGCACTGGTCCTGGCAATTTTTCTCTGAACAAGAAGCAGTAAACTCTTTGTTCCAGGTAGCAGCATTACCACAGTCACCAACACGATGAGAAGCAGCTGGCAATTCGAAGCAGCAGTCACTGCCTCCATGGTTCCACCAACGCTGTTTGTGTCTCTGTCCCAGGTCAAAGCTTCTCCTAGGCCGGCCTCTACTTAGGATCCTCCTGCCTCTGCCTTCTTCAGTAAATCCTACTGGCATGTGCCACCACAGCCTGCAGAGCGGGCCTAAGCTAGGGCTCACAAGGCCATAGGCAAGAGGCTATTTCATGAGTTTGTACCACAAACTTTGGGCGCCAGATGTTGGTGAAATTATTAAGGCCACTCCACGTAGTTAAAAGGGAGGTTTATTTTGTGGGGTAACTTACAAATGAAGGGATAGGTTGTAGGGTCTGGGAAAGGTATGGCGCAGTCTGGCGGTGTTCTCTGGAGAACTCTGCTCGGTCTACCTCCAGCGTCCAGCGTCCCAGAACAAAGAGAGAGACCTCCTCTCAATCCTCGGGTCTTCTGCTTCCTCCTCTGCCCTGCCTTGTGGGCGTGACCATTACTGAAGCCTCAATGTGGGTTGGAACTTCCAGGCCAATGCAGGGATGGCTATCCGCTACACCCAACAGCTATCAATTCCCAATTGCTCCTTGGAAATTTGTATGGCTTGAGCTTGTACAAACTATGTGCATGCTGTTATAACTTCTGTGAGTTTATATGAAAAAATTTTCCTGTTGTATCTAGAAAACACTGCTCCCGTGATGTTTGGCAGTCTCTTATTTTTTAAAGTTTGAGTAACCATGGCTCTCCATTAATCAATGTTTGTTGCAAAAGGAAACTTTTTTGATAAGGATAGAGAGAAGTACCAGTCTCTGGTTATGATAGCAGGTCAGCAGGAGTCAGTTTAATATTATTCTAATTTAGCAGAATCATAGTAGGTTTTGTGATATATCCAAGTATCAATGTTTTGACCCCAATAACTGACACCATATAAGGCTTTGATCTCATGTAGTGAGGAATAAATACAAGAAGAAAGCAGCTGGTTACTCCCATTTTCATGCCATTATTGCACTAATGAACATATCTTTTCAGGAAAGCCATTATTGTAGCTTGTAGAGGTCACAATGCATAAAGACCCATGATTCATGTTCTCCTCCCATTGTCTGTAAGCATCTTCAAACACTGTGAAAGATATCCAGTAGAGATGAAGCTTCCAGGTGAGTATTAGTTTGATTTCTTTCATGCTCTATGAGCCATAGCTTATGAGTCAAATAATGTGCTGTATTTGTCAGTAAGGTCTTACATATTAGTTCTTGTGTGGGGTGCAATGCATTGGCAATAGCACATAATGTTTGGGGATGTATGGGGCATCACTGGTCAGGAACTTCAGAAGAGACACCTCTTGAACTCTACTGTGCTTTTTATTTGTACACACACACACACACACACACACACACACACACACACACCATATATATTTAAGTATAATTTAGGAAGTATCTACAGTAGTTTCCAAATAACTTTTTAAAAGACTTTAGTGATAGTTACCCTTCCTTGTATTGCTTTTCTTACCCTGCCTTCTTATACCCAGCTCAAATTAACACTTCGTATTTTGTTATTCCATTTATTTCCATAAAGGATGATATTCTACCACTTTTCCCTTAAATCTTTCCTCCATGTCACCGTATTAATTTCCTGACCTCTTGGATATTCTATATAAGCACACATATTTGAAAATTCAAAGCTAGTATCCAAAAATATTATAAGATATGGCACATTTGCTTTTGTGGATCTAGATTATCTTACTCATAAAGATTGTTTCCAGTTTTTTCCATTTATCTATAAATTTTGTAATTTCATTGTTCTCAAGAGCTAAGTTATATTCCATTGTATACAAGCATCACATTTTCATTATCTATTTACCCACTGATGGACATCTTGGCTGTTTCCATTTCATGGCTATTGTGAATATAGCAGTAATGAACACAGATGAGCAGGTATCTCTATAGTAAGATATAGGGTACTTTCAAGATATGCTGAAGCGTGGTGTATCTGAGTAATCTCTTAGGTTTTTAAATCAGCTGGATGCTGATTTCCATAGTGGCTGCACCAATTTGCACTCCAACGTGAATAAGTGCAGCTCTTTCCCAATATCCATGCCAGTGTTTATCTTTCTTTGTTTTTATTTTAGCTTTGTCATTCTGATTGTTGCAAGATAAAATCTCAGAGTAGTTTTAATTTTCATTTCCTTGATGGCTAAGGATGTTATCCATTTAAAAATATTCATTAGCTGTTTTGAGAACTTCCTTATTAGTTCCATGTTCAAATTTTAATTAGTTTGTTTTCTTTTTAATATATAGTTTTCAGTTAATCTTTCATATTTTGATTATGTTTTCTTTGACTCAAATCCTCCCAGATGCTCCCTACCTCTCTATCTACCCAACACTATTTTCTCTCTCCCTCTTAAAACCAAGAAATCCACAATAAAAACATGAAGTTCATTTTGTGTTGGCCAACTATTCCTGGGCATCATGGGACCCATGCTATACTGTGGTTGGTTCATAGCATTATAGTAGTTACAGTATTCAAGAAAGAATTCACAGGTGCTCTAGGACAACACATATATGTGGACTCTGAAAAAGAATATATCATAAGATTAAAGTAGTGTTTGTTGAAGTTCTGTGAGAGAAGAGGAAATGAGGAAAGGGGAAATGCTGTTCAGAAGTTACATGTTTGCACAGACACAGAAATCTTGGTAAGCTATTGCAAATAATTGTGACTACAGTATAAAATGATTGTTCTTCAAATTTAAATAAAATGTCATATATATATATATGTGTGTGTGTGTGTGTGTGTGTGTGTGTGTCAGTTGAACTATGTACTATAGAAATATGCACATTTCTTCATCACTTTTCATCTCAACAACTAGTTTTATCCTTTTTACATAATTTCTTCTAACATGTACTGGTAAGGATAACTTAGGATTGAACAAGAAAATAAATAAGTGCCTGAGTGCTGCATGCCATGACTGAGGATTCTCTGAGAAGGGAGAAAAGACAATGATGGCATACTATGTTGACTGTGTTGAGCATGATGCTCCCTCAATTGTTTGGGAAAAAATCATGTGCTGGCTATGAATTTATTGTTCTTGAGAAACAGACAGGAAGAACTGTTCCAGACTGATCATTGCTATCTGGTAACATCCTTACCCTCTTCTACTGACTCTCATCAGTTTTGAAGCTGGTGCCTAGAAAATATATTTCTCAGTATGCCTTGAGGGTGTACTTTGAATAGATTATAATAATGTAAGTGACTCTTCATAAAGCTGGAAGGCAGAATCCAGTCACAGCTATTCTTCTTCCTATGTCAACGGCAAGCAGATGCATAGATGTGGTAGGTTGGAAATATTGGTGTTCACTGACCATTTGCGCTAAGAATCACTCACTTTGGAGCTACAGCTTCCACTGCAGTGAACAGCAGTAATGACTTCCTGTGTTTTTTGAGCTGGGTTGGAAATAGCAACTGCATAATTCCCTGAAAGCTACCAACAAACCTCGGATCTATTTGTGCTTTCAATGACCTTTAGTCTCCAGTCCTTTAAAGAAATCTGTAAGCATTTAATTTCCTGTGCTAAATTCCATACTTCTCAGAATGTTTAAAGAGTTTTGTGTTATTCTGAACTGTCAGTGACAAAAAAGTCATCGATTTAGTAAAAGGGGACTAAGACAAAATAACTACATATAAAATAAAATGATGAAATACTCATTAAAATACCTCTACATATGTGATAAAAGTAATGCACACCTATATCAATGCCTATATATGTAGATAGATCTCTATTTGTATTTCTCTACATTAATATATATGTATGATATATATATATATGTATAAATACATACACGTATATAGTCAAACATACACCCACACATATATTTGCAAATACACACACACACACACACACACACACACACACACACACACATACACACACACATATATATATATATATATATATATATATGCAAATATACATTATATAATATATCTTATTATGTGTGTGTATTCTTACTGCCAACAATCAATAGTGATATCAATAGTGATACAAAAATGTAACTTCTTAAAACAAATTATCAAATTATATTTGTAGATATAACCGGCTTGTTAAATAAGAAACACAGAACCAATTGCAGAGTTAAAAACCACGAGGTCAGAGCAAGAGTGGAAAACATTACTCTTCACTGCTTCTGCTGTCCTTCCTCTCTGCAAGAGACCTACTTCTGTGTGTCCTGTCTATTTATAGACTTTCTGTACTGTTTTTTCATTGGTTGTAAACCCAGCCACATGACCTCCAGGTCTTCTATGGATGGTATTGAGATTAAAGGTGTGTGTCTGCCATGCTGGCTGTGTCCTTGAACAAACAGAGATCTACCTAGCTCTGCCTCCCAAGTGCTGGGATTAAAGGCATGCACCACTACCGCTCAGTTTCTGCTCTGGCTTGCTCTGACCTCAAAGCAACTTTATTAACATACAAATAAAATCACATTTCAATACAAATAAAATATCACTATATTTCCCATTTTCTATTTTAATAAAAAGAAAAAAAGGAAAAAGTTATAACTAATATAAGAAAAACTATATACAAAAGTACAATAACTATATATATATATATATATATATATATCATATATACAAACAACAAATACCTAAACAATGTCTAGTCCATTTGCATTTGACAAATTCAGAGAAAATATTTCCATTATCTATCCTATTTGGTAAGTCCAACATGTGCCTGATTCACTTTCTATCCTCTTATATTGCTAACGGAACTGTCTTATAACGTCTTTCAAATTTATACACTTACAGCTCTTAGTGAGTTTTTCTGAAATCCTTAACAAAGATAATTATAACTATAACTAACTGATCTTCAACTTCCTCAGATACCCAAGAAGGAAATAATACTACCTAAGAAAAAATAAAAACAGGAAGTGCATGCAAGCAGCTTCCCCAAAAAAATGTGAGTTGACAGAAACAGCCAGCTGCCTGGACAGTCACCTGAGGTTTCTCCACAGTGTTGGGGCATCATCTTCAGCCTATAGGCTTAACGTATCTGACAGACTCTTTTGTGAACTAGGATGTATACAAGGTCAACAGTTTGACCTCACATTTGGTGAGAGCAGTCCATGTACCAGAAACACCTGAATTCCATTAGTGTCATGTCATGATTCAGGATTTTAAATTCTGGAAATTATTGATGTTTTTTTAATTCAGCTGTCCATTTTTCTTGGCTGTGTATATGTGGCTTCATCTCGGCATCCTGTTCTTCTCCACATTCCTCTATTAAAGCCAGTCTACTATTGAGAGGGGTGAGCTTAGTTATTCTTCAAGAATAACTGTTTCATCTGCTGTTCCATTGCATATCAAAAGGCATTGGCCCACTCCCTGTTCAGCTGACTTCGAAAAAAAGGGCACGGTACCTTTTACAGATTGCAAAGGTCACTCACTTCAGGGATGGTGCCATATTGTCTTGGCTTCAGAAGATGCCTTTTGTTAAATCCACAATCACACTTGCTTTGGCAAGAATCGGTAGTCCTTTGTTTCATGTCCTGTCTGTCCTGTTTGTCAGCAGTTGATTCGAGGATACTTTGTTGTCCAGTGGCTAACTTTTGCCACAATGAAAGTTAACTCCATATGCAGTTTCTTCAATGCCCATATTTTCTCTGAAGTAGATTGGTACTGCCAGGAGCCAACATGTCTCATAGTCATTGCAAAAAAGGAAAATTCCTAAGTTATTAAAACATTTTAAATGCCATATTCTGTAGATCTCTGAAGGGTTTGAAGATGATCTTTCTATCTAAAATATATCTGTTTGATCTTGAAAACACACCTAATATGACTACAAGTTCAATTGTAATGTCTAACCACTAACTTTCATGTCTATATATCCTAATAGTTGGTAATACTACTAACATTCAAGGATTAGCAAACTGCATTACATTGTTAAATGAATGGTATAAATACAATATCTCAAGCAAGATTAGAAATATATATATATATATATGGCATATTCTAACAATCTCAGTCTCAATAATAATAATAATAATTTGTATACAATATATAACAATCCAATCCAATGTAAAGTATTTAAAACTAGTAATTGTCTTTTTCTTTTTCTTTTTTTTTAACAAGCACCTTTTGCCTAGCCCTTTTCCTAATCCTTAACAACAACTTGTAACCAACCCTCCTAAACAATGAAAACTATCCCAGATCCAAAACCCATAAAAAGACCAAAAAAACACCCACCCCACATCACCCCTTTGGGAATGTGGGCGTCGTATTCTTAAAATTGCTTCCTGCTAGGTATGGGCAAAGTTATCTTTATTCTGAAAAGAAAAAATTTTGGGTTAATTGACAAATTCCAGGAAAGGTAACTATATTCTTTGTTATCTATAATGCCAAAGTTCAGGGTTTATCTCAAGTCCTTATTCAAGTAGTCTTTGAAGGACAGCAGAAGCAGTGAAGGGTAAGGTTTTCTGCTCTTGCTCTGACCTCGTGGTTTTTAACTCTGCAATTGGTTCTGTTTTTCTTATTTAACAAGCCGGTTACATCTGACACCCAACGTTTGTTCGTGGTATGAATTCATGAAAAAGCTGCTTGTCTGTGGCCTTGCAGGCCCCTGCTCAGACCCGAGCTACCCTCAGCCAATTGTGGTGGAGCACACTGGTTGGATTTGCTGAAGGAGGCAGAGGCAGGAGCATCCTGAGTTTGAGGGAGGCCTAGGAGGCTTGCTAAGGTGAAGCTTCAGCCAGGGCCCAGACACAAACGGTGGCAGTGGGACCATGGAAGCTGCTGCTCCAAGTTGCCGGCTGCTTCTTCTCATCATGTTGGTGACTGTGGTGATACTGCTACCTGGGATGAAGAGCTTACTACTGCTTGTTCAGAGAAGAATTGCCAGGACAATCGTGTTACAAGAAAGCATCAGCAAAGGTCAGTTTGGAAACATTTGGCAAGACAAATGGTGGGGAGAAATTGCTGTGAAGATATTCTCTTCTGGGGAAGAATGTTCATGGTTCTGAGAGACAAACATTTAACAGACTGTGATTACTCCAAACCACAGAGGAGGCAAAAAAAAGTCTTCATAGACCCATGACCAAGCCTAACCTAACAGCAACTTTGAAATCTTCAAAAGGATGATGGGACCCAACAAAGATGAATTCATACAAACTATGGTAAAGCCATTAGTGCCACAGAAAGATCAACTTTGGACTACAAACTGCTCAGGACAATTTTAAGATGGCTAGCTGAGATGATCCAGCCTGACAGACTACTTGAACAAGGACTTGAAACAAGCCCTGCACTTTATCATTATGCAGTGGCTGGACAAATGATACAGGACTTGACAATTAACCCAAAAATAGGGTTGAGGTTTAAAAAAAAAGAAAGAAAGAAAGAAAAATGAGACTATAGATATGAGGTAGATCACTGAATCTACCCTGAGAAAAAAAGATAAAGAAATAATAGTATAAATGGGTAGATCATTGAATCTACTGTAAAAAGTAAAAGGAGAAGATATAAAAATGACAAAAGGTAGATTATTGAAGCTATTATGAAAAGAAAAGAGAATATGGATATGATCAGATAAACAGGTCAATTATTGAATCTACTTTTAAAAAGGAATTATTTGTTTTAAATAGGATAAGTAATGAAAATTTTTTTGTCTGAGTTTATCAAATGTTACTGAACTGGACATTGTTATATATTAATGGAGTTTGTTGCCTGAATCTGTCAAATGTTAATGGACTAGACATTGTTAATGTAATTCTTGACTGTGTATATTTTATATACTTATTGGATAATTTTTCTTGTATTAGTTATAAGCTTTTTTAAATTTTAGACAAAAACAGGGGAAATGTGGTGGTATTGTGTTCCCCAAAATATTGTATGTTCCCCGAAATAAACATATCTGGGGTCAGAGAACAGACTGCCACTAGAACAAAGCCAAAAATGGTGGCTAGAAAATGGGAAGAGTAAGCCATAGCAGAAGTTGGGCGGTGGTGTTACACGCCTTTAATCCCAGCCCTTGGGAGGCAGAGCCAGGTGGATCTCTGTGTGTTCAAGGCCACTTTAGAGAAAGCTAAGCACTGTGACCCACGCCTTTAATCCCAGAAACCCAGCCTTTAATCTCAGGGAGTGACAAGCAGAAAGGGAAAGATATATAAGGCATGAAAACCAGGCACCAGGGTGAGTTAAGCATGTAGTTAGTTAAGCTTTTGTTTGGTTAAGTATCCAGGCTTTGGAGGAACACAGTTCAGCTGAGATTCATGTGGAGGAAGACTCAGAAGTTTTCAGCCTGGGGAAAAAGGATCACCTGAGGAACTAGCAAGGTGAGGTAACTGTGGTTTGTTCTGCTTCTCTGATCTTCCAGCGTTCACCCCAATAACTGGCCTCAGGTTTGTTTTTATTACCAAGTACCTTTATGATTCATGCTACATGTATTGAACAAAGCATGTATACTTATAATAAATATTTATAACATGTATTTAGAGCATAAGACCATTGTAACCTCCTGCATATTTCCTTGTTTCTTGTAAAAAAAACACAACTGAAACAAAATTAAAATAGAATGAAAACGAGAAATAATCTAAGAATGCACATCACAAGAAAATATGTTTGAAGAACAGAAGCAGTCGTATTTCACACATATAACTAATGTTTAAAACAATAAGATTTCGATCCTCAGCTCAAAAAAAAAAAAAACCCTAAGATTTAGATAAGGATTTAAATAAATATACCAGCAATAGTACAAAGTCTTAAATCTTTAATGTGAGTTTTTATAAGAAACTATTTATATTCAAGTTAAAAGTGACAATTAGGATGATTGTCTTTTTCCTTCCTTTTATTGAAAATAGACTATTTTCTCATACAATATATCCTGACTATAATTTCCACTCTTAGTTTCTTCCCCTTCCCCTTCCCCTCCCCTCCAGATCCACTCCCTTTCTGTCTCTCATTCAAAAAGAACAGACTTCTAAAATGTAATAACCAACCATGACAATATAAAATATAATGAGATGAAGTAAACATTTTATATCAAATTTGGACACATTAACCCAATAGGAGGAAAAACTTCCCAAGAGCAGACAATAGAATCAAAGACCCACACATCATCATAGTCAGGATTCCCATTAAAAATACTGAGCTAGCTGGGTGCTGGTGGCACAGGCCTTTAATCCCAGCACTCAGGAGGCAGAGCCAGGCAGATCTCTGTGATTTTGAGGACAGCCTGGGCTACAGAGTAAGATCTAGGACAGGCACCAAAACTACACAGAGAAACTCTGTCTTGAAAACAACAACAACAAAAAATACTAATCTTATAGCGTAATATATACACAGAGGACCTGGTGTAGAGTCATTTTCAACCTTATGCTTGCTGCTTCAGTCTCTGAGAGCTCATCTGTACCTGGCTTAGCTGATTGAGATGGCTTTCTTCTCCTGGAGAATGCCATCCCCTCTGACTCTTAGAATCTTCCCACCTCCTCTCTAGAATTCCTTGAGCTCTGAGAAGAGGGATTTAATGTAGACCTCCAATTTAGTCTCTTTCTACATAATGTCTGGCTGTGGCTCTATGCATCTGTTCCTATCTGCTGCCCAGAGGAAGCCTCTCTGATGCCGACTAGACAAGGCGCTGATCTATGAGTATAGCAGATTATCATTAGGAATCTTATTATTTTTTTTAAAGACTAGTCAGCTTTGATTTTACTCTAGATCTCTGGGCTATCTAGTCACTGGTTCTTGATTATACAAGCAGTGTTGGGTACAAATACTTTTTTGTGGAGTGGCCATTAAGTCAAATCAGACATTGATTGACTACTCCAAGTTCTATGCTACCATTGCCCTAGCTTATTATGCAGGAAGGTCAGAATATAGGTCCAAGGTTTTGTGGGTGGGTTGGTATCTATCTTTTTCTTTTGGTAGCCTGCAGCGTACTTCCCCAAAGCAAAGCGACTAAAGGTAGGGGTGAAGGCTCCATATAGGCACTAGCTCAACTTCTCCACGTTTAATGAATTGTGTGGATATTGGCCTTGGCAATGGGGCCCCAGTGTCAGTATGTGGAGAGCAAACTTTTTGTCTTAGCAACAGCCTGGGTTGTTTGGAGATTTCTATGGGAACCCTTGACCCACAACTCAATTTAAAGCAACCCAGTTCCTCCACTGGAAGTCTTGTCTGGCTTCAAGACATGGCCAGTTGAGACTCATATCCCCCATTACTAGGAATCCTCATTAGTATCACCTCCATAGCTTCCAGGATATTTCCTCTTCAAGAGATTTCCACATGGCTTCCCAAGTACCTCTCAGTTTCAGTCACCTTTCTCGGCATTGTCTCTCTTCATTCCATCTCTTCCAGACCTGATCCCTCCTGTTTCCATCCACACCTGTCCCCAGTTCACCCTTACAATCAATGATTCTATTTCCCACTCCCTGTATATCTATTCATCCCACTCTAAAGCCTTCCTGTTTACCTACACTCTGTGCATCTACAGATTGTAGCTTGGTTATCGGTTACCTAATAGTTAATATCCATTCATAAGTGAATACATACTATATTTGTCTCTCTGTGTCTGGATTACCTCACTCTGGATGAATTTTTTCTACTTTCAACCATTTTCCTGATGTCATTTTTTTAACAGTTGAGTAAGGAAGAGAAGGTCAACAGGCAGCCTTTATGGTTTTATGGCAGGTATGGCTGTGGTTGAGCAGAAAGTACCTGCTGGAGTTGTGGTCTGGGATTCAGCAAGAAGTGGAAATATGTAGCTTAGGAGAAGACAGTCTTTGGGATCCACAGGAAATATGGGCAGGGGAGGAGGGAAGGTGTAGCTGATGATCTGTTGCAGCCCTGCAGATGAGACTGAGAGATTGTTTCTAGGGGAACACAGAGAGGAAAGAAGATCAGAAAACTAGGTAGGCTGCCCAATGTCATTTTTCAAATGCTCCATTGTGTAATTACACCCCATTTCTTTTATCCATTATTTTGTTGAGGGTCATGTAAGGTGTTTCCAGTTTCTGGCTATTAATAAAGCCATAAGGCACAGGGTTGAGCAAGTGACCTTGTGGGAGGATGGGGTATCTGTTGGGTATGTGCACAGGAGTAGGTAGCTGGGTCTTGAGGTAGACCATTTCCCAACTCTTAGATCAACTGCCATATGGATTTCCATAGCGACTATACAAGTTCACACTCCCAGCAGCAATTGAAGAGTATTCACCTTGCTTCTCACCCTAGTCAGCATGAGGTGTCATTTGTGCTATTGATCATACCCCTTCTGACAGGTGTGAGATCTACTTGCAAAGTAGTTTTGATTTACATTTCCCTTATAGCTAAGGATGTCAAACATTTCTTTAAGTGTTTCTCAGTCATTTGAGATTCCTCTATTGACAATTCTCTGTTTAAATATGGACTTCATTTTCAAATTGGATTATTTGATTTTTTGATATCCAGTTTCTTGAGTTCTTTATATATGTTAGATATTAGTCCTTTACTGGAAGCAGAGTTGGTATAAATATTTTCTCATTATGTAGGCTGCTGATATGTCCAAATGATGGTGTCCTTTGCCTTACATAAGGTTTTCAGTTTCATGGGGACTCATTTATTAATTGTCTTTCTTAGTGCCTGAGTTGTTGGTGTTCCGTTCAGAAAGTCTTCTTTGCCAATGCATTCAAAGTTACTCCCCACTTTCTCTTCAATCAGGTTCAGTATATCTGGTTTTATGTTGAAGTTTTTAATCCATTTAGATGAGTTTCATGTAGGGTGATAAATATAAATCCATTTTCATTCTTCTACATGGTAGACATCCAGTTTGGCCAGCACCATTTAGCGCAGACACTGTCTTTTTCAAGTGTCTATTTCTGGCTTATTTATCAAAAATCAGGTGTTCATATGTAGCACGAATTCTAATTGGCCTTAATAATAAAGACCTGGAGTCAGATATCCCAGTAAATGCTGAAAGATCAAAGAATTAAAGGAGCAGCCAGTCACCTCTTACCTCTAAGAATTCTCATACTGAAAAGGAGTCAAGCTCCTGTCTCCTCCCACCTGATATTACTGTCTCCACCTCTCTGGTGCTGGGATTAAAGACATGAACTTCCCATGTGCTGAGATCAAAAGCATGAGCCTCCACAACTTGGCTCTGTTTCTCTTTTAGTCTGAATCAGTCTTGTGTAGCCCAAGATGGCCTTGAACTCCTGATCTTCCTGCTTCTGTTCCCAAGTGCTGGGATTAAAGGTGTGTGCCATCACTGCCTGGCCTCTATAGTTAACTAGTGGCTGGCTCACACTCTCATCTCCAGGCAAGCTTAATTTGTTAGAGCACACACACACACAAAAAAAATCACCATATTCATATATGTGTGAATTTATATCTGGGTCTTTAATTTGATTCCATTTATCAACAAATCTGTTTCTGTGACAGTATCATGTCATTTTTATTACTCTAGCTCTGTAGTACAACTTGAAATTGGGAATCATGGGAGATCCAAAACTTCTTTTATTTTTCCAGATTGTTTTACCTATCCTGGGTTGTTTTGTCTTTTCATATGAAATTGAGAATTGTCCCTTCAAGATCTGTAAAGAATTGTGTTGGAATGTTGATGGGATTGTAATGAATCAGTAGATTGATTAAGGAAATACAGTCATTTTTACTATGCCAATCCAACCAATCCATGGGCAGGGGAGATATTTCTATCTTCTGATATCATCTTCAATTTCTCTCTTCAAGGAGTTGAGGTTTTTAATCATACAAGTCTTTCACTTGCTCGGCTAGAGTTACCCGAAGATATTTTATATCATTTGAGTCTAATATGAAGGGTATTGTTTCCCTGATTTCTTTCTTTGCATCTTTGTCATTTGTATATAGGAGAGAACTGCTGATTTTTTTAAATTAATCTTGTATCCAGACACATTGCTGATAGTGTTTATCAGTTATAGATACTCCCTGGTAGAATTTTTGGGTCACTTATGCACACTCTCCTATCCTATGTAAGCAGTGATGCTTTGAATTCTTCCTTTCCAATCTGTATCCCCTTGATCTCCTTCTGTAGTCTTACTGCTCTAGCTAGACATCAAATATTATATTGTATAGATACAGAGAAAGTGGACAGCTTTGCCTTGTTTCTGATTTTAGTGGAATTGCTTTGAATTTCTTTCCATTTAACTTGATGTTGAGTATAGCTTTGCTGTAAGTTGACCTTATTATATTTGGATATGTCCCTTGTATCCCTAGAATTTTTTAAAGAATTTCCTGAATGGAGTTCATAGTGGGTTGATATTTAGAAATATTTAATCAAATAATTACAACTAAGATGACTGCTGTGAAGCCAGTGAAAGATTTATTAGGAACTAAGTATATAGTACATATGAAGCTGATATTTTAAATAGAGAAGTGAATTTGAGCACACATATGTGCAAGCATGTTTTCCTACCGTTACTAGACTCACAAGGAAATGAGCTGTTTTATTTCTTGGAATCAAACTTTATACCATTTTTATAGGAAAGGGAGTCAGATAGGCTACAAAAGAAAGGCTGGGTAACCAGTTTGCTTTAATGTTCATTTCCAAAGTATAGTAACTGCAAAAAGACCCAAGGGGAAAAATGTAATCATATATAACAATATATACTTCCTAAGGTAAAGGGCACAGATCAGAGAGAAGATCTTTACCAACGTCACATCTGCCAGAGGGGTGATCTCCAAAATATATAAAGAATTCAAGAAACTGGGCATCAAAATATCAAATAATCCAACTGAAAAATGGGGTAGAGATCTAAGCAGAGAATTCTCAATAGAAGAATCTTAAATGGCTGAAAGACAGTTAAGGAACTACTCAACATCCTTAGTCATCAGGGAAATGCAAATCAAAAAAGACTCTGAGATACCATCTTATACCTGTCAGAATGGCTAAGATCAAAAACATTGAAGACAGCTTGTGTTGGAGAGGATGTGGAATATGGGAGCACTCTTCCACTGCAGGTGGGAGTGCAAACTTATACAGCCACTTTGGAAATCAATATGGCGGGTTCTCAAAAAATTGGGACTCAATCTACCTGAAGACCCAATGATACCACTCTTGGGCATATATCCAAAGGATGCTCAATCATACCATAAGGACACTTGCTCAACATATCAGTATTATTCATAATAACCAGAGCCTGGAACCAACCTAGATGCCCCTCAACCAAAGAATGAATAAAGAAAATGTGAAACATTTACACAATTTACTCAGCTGTAAAAAACAATTACATCATTAAATTTGCAGGCAAATAGATGAAACTAGAGAAAAATAATCTTGAGTGAGGTAACCCAGATACAGAAGTGAAATATTAGATATAAAACAAAATATAATGATGCTACCATCCACAGCCCCAGAGAAGCTAGGTAATGAGGAAGATCCTAAGAGGGAGAGACATAGATCACCCTAGGAAGGGGAAATAGATAAGTTCTCCTGGGTAAACTGGAGGGGGGAAGAGGGAAGGGGATGGGGGATGAGAACATGAGAAAACTGGATGGTCGTGTTGGGGGAGGGACAGAGAGGGAGAGCAATGAAAGAGATATTTTGATAGAGGAAGACATTCTGGGGTTAGGGAGATACTTGGTGCAAAGGAAATTCCCAGAAATCCACAAGGATGACCCCAGTTAAGACTCTTAGCAATATTGGAGAGGAAACCTTAACTGGTCTTCTGTAATCAGATTGATGACTACCCTAATTGTCATCATAGAACCTTCATCAAGGACTGTAGGAAGCAGATACAGATGCAGAGATCCCCAGCCAAGCACTGGGTCAAGGTCCTGGAGTCCAGTGGAAGAGAGAGAGGAGGGATTACATGAGTGGGGATAGGGGTGCCGGTGGTGGTGGTGGTAGGGGTGTCAAAATCATCATGGGGAAACCCACAGAGACAGCAGACCAGAGCTCATAGGAGCTCATGGGCTCTGGATTGATATCTAGGGAGCTTGCATGGGATCGAACTAGGCCCTCTGAATGTGGGTGATGGTTGTGTGGCTTGGTCCATTTGTGGGGCTCCTGGCAGTGGTACCAGAATTTATTCCTAGTCCATGAACTAGCTTTTGGGAGCCTAATCCCAATGGTGGGATACCTTTCTTAGCCTTGATGCCTGGTAGGGGGGATAGGGAGAGTTGGTCTTGCCTCAACTTGATAGGCCAGGCTTTGTGGACTCTCCAAGGGAGGCCTTACCACCTCTGAGAAAAGAGGATGGGAGGTGGGGAGGCGGGAGAGTGAGAAAGGGAGGGAGGGAGAACTGTGATTGGTATGTAAAATGAAAATAAGTTAAAATAAAATAAATAATAAAAACAGGGTGCAGATTAAGTTATATTGAATACTGATTTGTTAATTATCTAAGTTTCCATCTATCATCATCTGTTAGTCTCAATGATATGCCATTTTATAAAAACTGAAAACATAAGACAGTTGCTGTAAGAATTATGTATTTTGATAATTTAAATTTATTCATATCGCAATAAAAAGGAAAATTAGAGATTGAAATAATCATTACCTCAATAGGGTGAGGTTAAGGATGTTTTGTTTAAAATTACAAATTTATTAAAAACCATGTAAATATAAAAACCAAACCAAGCAAAGAACAATCTTGTTAGGATGAGGAGTGAGAAGTGAAAGACAAAGAATGAGAGAAGGGCCTGTTATACGTTGTTTTCTTATAATACTCAGAGAAAAACACTAGGTGCTTCTGATTACAATGTATTCCCAGATAATTACCAAAAATATCCTTCCCAATCTCAGAAGAAGCACAAAAATTTAAAAATTCTGTGTGAGTGTGTGCTCCATAGACAGAGAAGGACACAAATATGTACACACATTGTAGTGAGTACTACATTGGAATCAAGTAGGGGGAGGTAAATAGTCTTTTAAACATAATTTTTTTTTTTATGTTTTGGCTTTGATGAGTAACAAAAAGATTTCTTGGCTGTCTTCCATAGATTATAAGACAGGCCATCTCTGTTATAGATAAAGTAAGCACATTTTTAGGTAATTGCAGCATTTTCTCCAAACTTACCAGATCCCAGTGAACACTGAAGGCTATATATTAGTGATGAATTGAAGTAATGGAAATATTTACCCTAATACAGTCTCTTTAAAACTAATTATTTAGTAAGTACTTAAGCAATTATCATGAAGTAAAAAAACAGTGTGAACAAGAGGGGGTAGGGAGGAAAATTAGTTAGACAAAATTATTAAAAGAGAATGGATGGTAGGAAAGTATGGAAGCATGTTTTTGTTTTAATTATCTTGCTTATAAACTTTTTCAACAACTTAAAATTAGCTAAATTATTAACAACTCTACATAGGCTGATTAGTCCTGTTTACTTTCTTTTGTTTATAGCTCACTGCTTAAGACTGTACCTGTTTGCTTGTACTTATTCATTAACAGCTGTTGAGTAAAAGACTCAATCAGAGAAACACATAGTTGGACATTTATTAGTCGTATATCCAGAGGCACAAAGAAAGAAACAATTGGTTAAGATTTTTTTCTTGACCATTTTTATCATCAAATAAAGCACAAATCTATGATTTCAAAATGGAGAAGCTTTTCCAAACTGAGTAATATGTACTGCCTTAAACATACAGAAAAATACAACCATGCTATAGACAAAATAAAAGTTAACATTATAATGAATAATATTTCATGAAAAATATAGAAGATGTCATCAAAATAAGCTAAAACGGGGTGTTCTTATGTTGCTTCATGTGCATTGCTAAGTTGGTGGCATACCTATTTATAGTTCTACAAAGATTAACTGGGAGGTCTCCATTCCACAGCATTTTTGCACAACTGCTAATTGCACATATCTAAAAACACATCCATCTGATATTGTCCATGATATTAATCTAGGTCACTGAGTTTCATTCCTGCACTCCTTAACACTCTAGTGTTTAATAAGGGGGAGTTTCAGTGAAGCAGGAGAAGTTTGCACTGTTCCCCACAAAGCTTGATAGGACTTGGCTACACAAGCAGGGAATTTCCTTTCTTTGTTTGTGGCAGAGAAAAATGTAGGGTATAGAGGAGGATGTGTTAGTTATTTACCTTGACAAATAGTTAACAGAACCAGCTATAAAAAGGAAAGGCTTATTTTAGCGCACACTTTGAAGGTATAGTCCATTACGGCAGTGACGATACGCTAACAGGGGTGTGAGGAAGCAGAGCTCACTGTGTGAAAAGTTAAGAAGCAGAAAACAGTGAATGCTGTTGTTCAGTTCCCTTTTCACTTATTTTTTTAATTTAGAGCCTGATCCAATAGAGTGATACTACCTATACATTGGGTAGGTCTTCTCATATGTATCAACCCTATCTAGGTACTTGACATGCCAACAGGTTAGTTTCCATGATGGTTCTAAATTTCACCAAGCTGAAAAGTTTAATCATCACAGAGGGAAATCTAGAATGAAGAAATAGAATTATTTAACCAAGTGATAGTTAAAAAAAAAAAAAAAAAACTACGTGAATTCATGAACTCTGCATATGTCCAATGTTTCTTTCTCCAGAGATCTATGAGCTAAAACACACATATGTTGGCCTACCTTCTCTCCATAAATATGCACAGAAAACTTAAAAATATAGGAGAAATAAATAAAGTTTGAATCGAGAAAGATATGAAAGGATTCTTCAGGTGCTAAACAATAGAATTGATGAAACTTCTGGTAGAAAGATGTGAAGTCACTCTATCATTTTACCAAAAATTTGGAATAAAATAAATAAATCATCAAAGGAAAAAACTTTAGATTTCTAACTGCACATAGCAAATTAAACATATGTAGGTTATGGTATCTGAAATATTTTGGTTACTAAGATTTGTGGGCTAACAAATTGTCCTATCATGAGTTAGCTCTTTCCATATGCATTTAGATTTACACTAACTGATTTCTGAGAAGACCTGACTATTTTCATTGGTCCCTGGCTCCATCCTGTATCCTTTTGCAACTCATCTCATTTCAGTCTGCATTGAGTTAAACACTGGATAATATAAAGTCCTTGAGGACTAAGAAATGTCATCCTCTGCTTATCTTTAAAGTGTTATCAAGTCTTCCTTGTACTTAAAAGAGTCACATGGATTTTAAGTTAGAGATATGCTTTGTCATTGTTTGTGGAAAGTTTCCAAATAAACTTTAGAAATAGTTCTCCTTGATTGCATTTACTTATTTTTATGTTTCCTTTTGTTTTGTAGTTTTCTTTTACTCTGTGAAGGCTGTCAGTGAGGTTTGTAATACTGTAACAAATACCTGACATACATCAAGTTATAGAGACAAGGGATTTTATTGTGACTCACAGTTTTGAAGGTGTCAATCCATGAGTGATTCTTCTTCTTACTCTAAATCTCTGGAAGCATAGTATGGCAAAGATAAATGGTGCAGGTGAAAAATTTTCCCATGACTTGGAGACAAAAAAAGGAAGGAAGGGATCAAGGTCTTCTTCAAAGGTGTGCCTCTAGAAACAAATGGCTTTCTATGACGCCACAATATGCCACACTTCCACAATCTCCTAATAGAACCATTTTGCAGAACAAGCTTGAAATACATGAGACTTTGAGAGTCCTATCCAAACTATAATGTTCTTCTCCTAGCGCGCGCGCACACACACACACACACACACACACACACACACACACACACTGCTTTTATCCATTTCACAATACAAAATATATTTGTTCTTTCATCCAGAATTATAATTTCTCAACTTTTTCATCATTGCTCAATTCTCCAAGCCAGAAGTCTCCTCCAAGTCTCAAATTAACATACCTGTGATTTTCCTCTAAATGTCCAAAATAAAATTACATATTTCTAGCTACAATGACAAGATATAAGTATTTCCCCCTAGAAGTAGAGAAATAGGAAAATAAAAAAAGATGGACTGAGACAAAGAATTGTAGTACACTAATTTAGTGCAAACTCTTGGTTTTGAGTATCCTGATCTAGCTAATTCTATTGGACTCCTGGAGGCTCAAACAGTCCAGCCTCTGGAACCTTGCATCTCATTCAACATCTATCCTAGGCAAGTTTTTCATATTGCCTATAGCTTCACTTAGTGACCACTTAATGTTTATAACATCTTCATCTTCCTAGGATGTACATTGTTGCCTTGTTTTCAATTTTTCAAGTCCACATATTACTAAGCCTGCTTTCAGGGATCCCACCCTTCGTCTAAACTCCCAGGCTTTCACTCAAAATATCATGTCATCCTCCATAACTCTGTGTGCCAACAAGAGCTTTATGCAGATGTCACCAAAGTCTGCCTAGAGGGCTAGCTGTAAAAACATCTGTTTTGAAGGGCTGCACCAATCTGAAAGTTCTTTACCAGATCTATGACCAATGATCCTATGGAGAGTTGTGGATGTAAAGGTTAAAAAGAGTTTGCTCAAATTATCTTCCCTGGAAAGTCTTTGACATAAATTTGTATTTCCATATCTCATAGCCATGCTGCTGGTCCCTGAGTTTTCCCTCAAGCTCTGGTAAAAAGCACCAGGTTAAGTGGCTTCTTTGTTTTTTACTCTAATTTTACATGAAGTATCTTTCTGGCGAAACTGAACCTTTTTAAAAATGTTTCTGCTCTGTTTCTCTTTACTTCCTATTCTCTTTGAATATTTGGCCACATATGGACCAACTGTCCATCAACTGATGAGAGGGTAATGAAATCTAGAACATTTATACAATGGAATATTATTCAGCTGTTATGAAAACTTCAGGCGAATTGGTGGAATTAAAACAAACTGTCCCAAATGAGATTACCCAGACTGAGAAAGACAAACATTGCATATCTTACATGTGGATGATATTTTTTTCAAATTTTAGGTATGTGTATTTCATTTAGAATGGCCATAGAGGTTAGGTAGCTAGGAAGAGACTAGGAGGGAGTAGGTTATCTTCCAAGCAAAGGGAAAAAGAATAGAGTGTTATAAAGAAATAATGGGGAAACTGGAAAGGATTAAATGAGGAGGGGGATGGGAGCGAGGGACAAAGAGGGGAAAAATGGGGTGGGATAACTAACACTAAGGTTTTCTTTTTGAAAAGCTGTGTGGAATCAAACTACTTCAGAAGCTTTCTGAAATAAATGCATGTATGAAAGGAATTTAAATGGAGTTCCTATACATGGGCAAGAGAATCCCCAAGTGGACATGGATGCTACCAAATTAAATCCCCAATACAAGTAATGTGTTATATCTTATTGAGGCTTTGGCCAAAGGCATCCTATAGCGCATCCATGAAAGATTAAATACTAAACACTATTGCCAGTGACAGAGGCAACCCTCTATAAACTGACACCAATGAAGAGAGCGCATACTCATACCATCACATATGGAGCTAGCACCCCACGAGAAAGTTCACCCCAACTGACTATTGTTCATGGTGGTGGAAGGGACTATGCATGTTATGGAGGAGATGAGTAGACATCAGTGTCACCCAGATTCAAGCCCTATGGCATATACTAGTAACCTCCCGGCAAGAGATACTGGTACAGCAGTGACAGAAAGAGGGTCACCATTTTTTTTAATTGTATATAAAGCCCAAGTGGTCAAGAATCTGAGACTAGAGCAATCTTGGATCCAGGGGAAAACACCTACTACTATTCTACTAAATGAACATAGTAATAAAATGACTCTTAATATCACATTGTTATACCAATAGTTCAGTACATTACTCAAGTGTTACCAGAGAATCTTCATTTTTGTAGTCAATGATAGGTAGAGACCCAAAATTGGACAATGTACTGAGTGAGAGACTCTGGGGCCCTCAGCCCTAAAAGGGATTTTGTTGTTGCTATTGTTGTTTTTATCAAACTCCTTCCCTTAAGGCTCAGGGTCTACTGCAGAATAGGAGGTAGAAAGCTTCTAAGATTCTGAGATGGAGAGGTGATAAATGACTGCAAGGAAACAGTGCCATCCAGATACAACATGGTTGGCACACTTGAAAACGTATGAAGGCTCTGATATGAAGCACAAAACAAGTTTAAGGAAAACAAAATCCCAACACAGAAAAGGGAATGTGGGAACAAAGTCCCACGTCTAACCAAGACTCTATTTGTTACTGTTGTTTTCTACTTTAGAGTTCTTAATACATATAAAATTATACAGTTCCTGCAAACACTGAGATGAGATTTAAATCACATAAAAAAGTACCAACTGGAAAGCAGTATGCATTTAGTGTGCTTTCTTTTGAATAGATAGCCTGTTAATCCATGTTTAAGTAATGAATTATGCACTCATATGGATGAACGCATTCCAAGAAGCCATTTGTAATGGGTAACTTCTGGGAGAAGGAAAATGAGGAGTGTCCAATGGAGTGAAATGTGCTCTATCTACCATACTACAGGTCAAGCCCCTTGTATGTGAATAGCTGTCCAATACAATATGGTCTCTATGTTTTTTGTTGGTTTTATTTTTTGTTTTAGTGGGGTTTGTTTTGGGGGGAAAGGGGATTTTGTACTTACATCCGTTTTTTAATTGTTTGCTGAAGTTTTTGTTTCTTGAAAGAGATATAAATAACATGAGGTAAGGTGGAGGTGAGGGGGATATAAAAAGAGTTGGGAAGGAAAAGAATATGATAAAATTTAACATTTAAATTATGATAATGCATACAAAAAAGAATGTGCCTTTAGGCAGGGAATATTGTTGCTAGTTCCCAGTCACAACCTACGAATAGTGGCAGTCCAAGGAAGATAAAATCATTTTTCAATATTATTTGCTAAGCAGGTTATGTTCACAGTGGGGAACTTACTTGTTAACAACACAATTTTTTTTCAACTATTAGTTCTCATTAAGTATAGCTCCAGTGAATCATGATCTCTGGTCGAGAGGGGCATTGGTATTATCCCCATGCCTCTTGATACAGTATACACTTTATAATCCACCAAGCAAGGAATAACCTCAACTTTAATTTATTATGACTTAAATTTTTTTCTATTATTTTCTCAGGTATCCATACAAAGTACATTAAAAATAACAATAATAAAATCTCTTGGAAAATATTTCCAAAATATTTTTGCCAGTAGGAATGCTAATGGTTCCTGAAGAGTGATGTGGCTATTAACATTATCAGGAGTTTGGAAGAAGCTGATTTTAATTCTGAAGTACAACTTGTAAGGCTTCATATTTTTTGAGCAAAATTAATTCTATGTTTGGTACATGTAAAAAGGCACTGAGGCTGAGAATGGGAGCCCAAAGATAAGAATCTGTGATGGCTGTTCTTGGTTGTCAACTTGACTATATCTCAAACTAATGAAAACCCAAACAGCTGGCATACCTGTGAGGGACTGGATCATTTGAAATGGGAAGATTTACCCTAAATCGGGTCATTTGAGGTTAAAGGAGCCATCTACAATATAGGACCCACCTTCTGGTGGCAGCCAACATAAAAGGATACAGAAGAAGGAGGTTTTTCTTTTTGTCTGCATGCTCTCGTTTGTGCTGGCAGATCTGTCAGTCCTATTGCAAACACCTGCCTTTGCTGGCATTAGAACCTACTTCTTCAGGATTCCAAAACAGACTAAAATCCAGAAGATCTCTAGAACTCCAGGAACAGAACAGGACTGCTGAGACATCCAGTCACACGGACTGAATAACTACCAGATTCTTGCCCTTTCCATCAGGAGACATCCATTGTTGGATTACATGAACCACAGCCTATAAATAACTCTAACAAATCATATGTATTTATATTCAGTAATTCCATCTGTTTCATTCCTCTAGAAAATCCTGAATCATAAAGCCTGAATTATTATAACATTATGATTCAACTTTAATAGTAAAGAGGTGTTTCTCATAGGTAAACAAAGGAAATAGTTTCCTGTTACATAATATACTCCTGATAAACAATAGTAAAATAAAGACTTATAATATTACATAAAGTTAAAGCAGCATCAATTTGACACTCTCTACTGTTGATAAAAGATTATCATAGATCAAAAGGTAAGTAAAATGATCCCAAGAACATATCGAATGCGATAAATACTTCTATAAGACTGACATCAATGAAAAAACTTATAAGTACATATTTAGACATAATACAGATAAATACTTAATGAACTATTTTATAGCATAACCATAAAATTTATAGGCATTGTGAAAGGGAAAAGAATTGTGTGGCTTTTTTACAGTAATATCTATTTTATTGCTGTGTTCTAGAATCAAACCTATAATATCTCTGAGGAATGTCATAACATGCTGTTCAGTTTATAACATTTATAGAAATAGCATATGTGACAATAATATCATAAAACTGACATAAAAGGAATGAAGGTTTAGAGTAACAAATTTCTTATGACTCATAGGAATATCATTAAGATAAATTAGTATCAAATTCTATTATATAAATATGTACATATACAGAGAGTTGGATGTATACCAAATCTGAAGGTAAAAAAAACTTTTGAAAGCTAGAAATGTTGAAAAATATTAAATACATTTAAATGCTGAAATAAAGTAATCAAAACAGAAATGAACAGAAAAATAACTGATAAAAAGAAAAGAAAATTATGAATTTGATTACATGGACACATTTTAACATGACTGAATCAAACAATGTACTAAAAAAGCAGAGATTGTCAGACTATACTTAAAATCAAGAACTTGTATATAAATTGTCTGTTGAATACATTTTTTAGTCTTAAAGAAACAACCAAGGTGAGAGAAAATTGATTGGAAAATGTATCACATTAACCAGCAATACACCTGAATACACATGGGAAAGCTCAGAAATTAAAATAGATTAGTATAAAAATGAATTCCCAAACAAAAATGTGCATAGGGAATCTTTTAATGATTTTAAAATGTCAATCCATCAGGACCAAATAATAATTATAACATGCATGTACATAATAACCTATCTCGAACATTCCTGATGCAAACACTGGGGAAATGAAGGGAGGACACAGTTCCATGATATTCAGGGACTTCAACAGCTTACTTTCAAGAGTTAATAGATAAATTTAGGAGAAGGTGAGTTAGATTAAGATCTATTTGAACAACACAATGAACATCCCTAATATTCTTATACAACACCGAAGAGGCAATAAAATATTTATCTTAGCAAATACTCAGGGAATATCCTCCAAGATATATAACAGGCTATACCGTGAAACAAAATTCCGCAAATCCAGCTATTTCTGATGACACTGAAATAGAAAAACAAATTTGGCGAACTTACTAAGAAGTCAAATGTGAAGAGGAAGAAGTGAGGTTAGCAGTGAGGCAATCAAGTCAAATGTGAAATTGGCAACGTATTTGAATGGGCTAGGGGAGGTGCTGTGCAGGGGAAATCCCAGCACACAGGATGGAGGAGACAGAACGATCTCCTTTGAGGCCATTCTGTAGTAACATCTTGCCAAACCAAAAATGACTAGCGGGGAGAGGGCTTGGGAAGAAAATAGAAGACAAGAGATGGGAGGAAGGGGGCGGGGCAAGGAGAAGGGAAGAGGAGAAGAGAGAAGAATAACGAAACAGGACAAATTACAGCTTAGATGTCTTTTAGAGAGAAGCATAGATAGAAGAAATAAAAAAAACTAATAGCAGACATCTCACATAGATATCGTTATTGTCTCTTTCAAACCCCAGGAAAAGAAAACTAATGTAAATGAAAAACAAGTGGAAAGAATAGAGAAAGTTTAATCAGAAAGTAACAAAGCAAGTAATAGAAAATAAAGAAATCTCACAAAAAACTATAAGCTTTTTTAAAAGACTAACAAATCATTAGATAGTTTAATCAGGAAATAATACCAATACTCAACCTACAAAAATCAAAATGGAAAGAGGAGACACTACTGTCAGCCTCCTCTCTGTAGCAGAATCTTAAAAGTTCTTATTAATAAAATCAAATCTGAGGCCAGTTATTGAGATGAACGCTGGAAGATCAGAGAAGCAGAACAAGCCACAGCTTCCTCACCTGGCTATTTCCTCAGCTGGTCTTGTTTCCTCATACTGGATGCTTCTGAGTCCTCATCCAAATGAATCTCAGCTGAACTGTGCTGCTCCAAAGCCTAAAGGCTTAACCAGCCAAATGCTTAACCAGCTAAATGCTTAACCAGCCAAATGCTTCTAGTTTCTCCTGGGATTAAAGGCATGATTCACCAAGCCTGGCTGTTTCTAATGTGGCCTTGAACTCAGAGATCTACCTGACTCTGCCTCCCAAGTGCTGGGATTAAAGGTGTGTACAACCACTGCCTAACCTCTATGTTTAATATTGTGACCGTCCTGTTCTCTGACCCCAGCTAAGTTTATTAGCGGGCACAATATTTCGGGGAATACAATACCACCACATTTCTCTCTCTCTCTCTCTCTCTCTCTCTCTCTCTCTCTCTCTCTCTCTCTCTCTCTCTGCATGTGTAATGAAGATTATAAAGGAATACTATACACTATTTTTGACAGAAAATTTGTGAATGTCGAAAAAATGATACAAGAATAAAAATGATAAAAATGACTAGCTGAAGGGGGAATAGACAATTTGAAGTGCACAGAAAAAAATAAAGTAAATAATTGGTGTATTCACTAAAAACAACTCAGGGTCACACCTGTACTTTTGAATTCTACCAAATAGTTAAAGGTGATAAACATATAGAACAAAGCATATCTTTCCAATCCATTCTATGCAACAAAGTTTCTAATATTCCAAAATAAGACCAAGGCATGACAAGAACTCTGCAACTAATATTACTTAATATTAATGTTACAAAAAACATTAACAAAATGTTGGGAAACCAGGTTCAGAAACATGCAAAGACAATTGAAATTATTCCCAGGAATGAAAGACTTTTTAATATCTGAAAGTAAGTAACCATAATGCACTGTCAGTTAAGTGTGAACTGACCAAAGTGGACACCAATGAGCATCTCACAGAGTAGACCATATGCCTCAACCTTACACAAGGAACTATAGACAATTGAGGGAAGTTGTGATGGAAGCTGTGGCCTTCCTCAGGGAAGATCACATTAAATGATTGTCCATAGCTTTATGATAAACTCTTAAAACGTTATACAGACTGAGCATACTAGGTTTAGAAAATATGTGTATACAGGTATATGATGTATACATGCATATAGTATCGATTAGTGAAAAAATAGGCCATAAATTTTAAGGAGAGGATGGAAGGTTTTATGGAACAGTTTTTAGGGTAGAAAATGAAGGGATAAATTTAATTATATTAATCAAAAATTACAGATCTTTTTCAAAAAATGAATAAAATATGAAAATTAACAGTAATAAACTATACCAGTTAAAATTTTAGAACAATGTGGCATTTTCAGTAGATAGTGAATAAAGTGAGACAAAATGTAGACTATTTGGTGAAAAAAAAGCACTATGCAAACTCTCATTTTTGTTTTTTTTCAGAGCTAGCATCATACTTGAAGAATGCTCTAGGTGCTTTCAGCACAAATAAGGGATAAAGACATTATTTTTTTCTGTTTTTCAACAACATTACATTGAAAGAGAGTCTAGGCCTGGACATTGGGCAAGAGAATAGTGTTTTATCCAGATTTATATTTTAGATGGAGTGTCTGAGACTTAAGAATCTTATTCACACAGACCTGGGACTCTATTCCTTCTGAATAAATCGAGAGTAAAGAGCCCAGGTTCTAGGTCACTGTAGAGAGTGCATTGATTCTCTTCACTTATTGCTACAGTGTAACATGGCTGCATACAGTGTGAATCCACTTCCACAGAACGTTTGGAGTCCTGAAATTAGCTCCATCAAATTTTATTCCATTCTTTGAAGTTGTTATCATATTTAAGTAGCAAATCATGACTTTGAGTATAATGATTTCTGAGTCCCAGAAAATGTTTAAACAACTACTAAATAATAGACAATTTTGGAAACACCTAACACAGTTGCTGAAGGAAACTCTCTCATGTGGAGGTCAATAATTCCATAATATCCAGGGCATGTGAGGAGTCACAAAATCTGAAAGTTATTAGAACAGAATATGTAGAGAATTATGTCCATTTTTAAGTGGATGTGAAATGGAAGTTGAAAATCTTACAGTGTTGTGTGCTACTGTACAGAGTAGCATGAACATACAGACTGCCACAGGAACTTATTGTGGAAATATTTTTTCTGTCATAAAGAATAACTATTTGAAGTTGATGCATATATTACAGTAGATTTTTCTGAATATCTGACACAGGAAACATAAATAATTTAAAGGGATCTTAGGGGAAGGATTAAGTTGGTTATAATAACCTGGAAGTAGTAGGGACAAAAGGAATCTCTGAGCAAACAAGAAAGAAATAATACCACCTCATCTGAACTTTTAATAAGAACTGACAGCAAGACAAGGGTGAAGGCAAAATTTCTTCAATATAAATTTCCAGAGATATAGAGTAGATGGATAAAGTTTAATTAGCAAACGAGACTGAGAAATTATGAAGAAACATTTGAGTTTTATTAGTCCTCTGAAAATAACAGGAAATATAAAATAAATATAGACTCATCATGAATTTAATAAGAAGAGCTAAAATTATGTTTAAAACAAGTGGCATGGTATTCTTCTCATGCACTTTTGATTAGTAATTTCAAGTTTTATAGTCTTCCAAAATCACACTAGTTTTATTTTAAATAACAATTATCATGTATCATAAAGATGATTTTCTGATAAGATAAAAGAAATTCTAGATTTTTAGGTATTTTAGTTTTTAAAAATCTTATAAACTGACTTAATCCCAAACCGGTTTCACTAAAAATGCAAATGTCTTTCAGTGGCAGCTGGATTTAACTTATTCCTTTCTTTCTTCACCCTAGAATTTTCTTAGCTCTATACCTCCAATGGAGCTAAAGTATATGTGAATTTTAACCTATTGATTTACAGATTGAAATTGAAATTCTATTTTATGTGACCAAACAAAAATTATTTATGAATAGACACATTCTCAAAGATGTATAATAATATGGAACAACTATGGAAATATGGAAAACATAAGATAATGATGGTCATGGGGACACATGCCTTTAATGTCAGCACTCTGGAGGCACAGGGGGTGGATCTCTGAGTTTGAGGCCAGCCTGATCCACAAATCAAGTTCCAGAACAGCCAGGGCTACAAAGAGAAACTTGTCTTAGAAAACCCATCAAACAAACAAACACAAAACAAAGCAATAATTAAAGAAAGAGCTCTGAAAAGTCAGTGGTATGCCAAGGGAAAGATGGATGGCTCGTTAGCGTGGAGATGGAAGCATTTGAAAACGTCAAGATAGTATTTGTTTAACAGTGCCCGTAAAGTTCAGAAATGTTCTGAACACACACGAGAGAGAGAGAGAGAGTGAGAGAGAGAGAGAGAGAGAGAGAGAGAGAGAGAGAGAGAGAGAGAGAGAGAGAGAGAGAGAGAGAGAGAGAGAGAGAGAGAGACAGAGAGAGGAGAGCTATCCCTCATTCCCAGAGTGTGTGGGGAACGAAGAACGTGCCATGTTTCTAAGGGGCAGAGTCACTTGCAAGCACACAGCTAATGGAGGTAAAGAGAAGAATAATAACTTAAACTTAGGCGACTTTAACACGGTACTATGTAGGAATGGAGAAAATGTTTGGGAATTGTTACAAATGCATTAAATACTATTTTAAAGGAGGAAGATGCTTATAGTTCTTTAATTTCAAAGAGAACAATGGACAACATACAAGTTGAAGGAATTTCTGATAAAACTGTGAAACGGCAAACCTCTCTAAAAAGCTATTTGCAGAAAAGTGTTGCAACTTTGAAATGAGCATAATGATCATTAAAGATCAACAATTTAAAGAAAGCCATTTTTTCCTAATCCAGAGTTTATAACAAAAGTAAAAGCTTAATGAAATCCACTAATGTCAACATACGTTTAAAAAAATTATAACAAGAAAACAGTATAGAATAACCTGCAGGGACAGCAAAGTAGTTAGTATTTTTTTATTAAGAAAATGTTTTTATTCGTTTTACATAATAATCACAGATCCCTCCTCTTCCCTCCTCCCACCACTCCAGCCTTCCCCTATCCAACCACCCCCATTTTCCTCCTACAAGAAAGTAAGGCCTCCCATTGGGAGCCTTCAGGCAGTGGGAGGGGCCTTTGACCTTCCTCTACTGATTGGACCAGTAGTTTGTTTAAAAAGCTTTGTCATTCAAATGGTCTCCCCATTAAGGATATGCTGTCTAGACATAAGGTAGTAAAGGGAACCCATTTAAAGGTAAGTGTGCACCAGGATATTTTCTTCAAGTTCTGATATATTCTTCCAAGATGAGCATAGTTATAATTAAGATTAATTTTATTTGAGCAAGGACAACACAATCTTAACTCACAAAACACAACTGAAACTATACCTGCTCATTCCAAGTCAGCATAAAGTGAATCAAGACATAAAGCGATTTCTCAAAGCTTCCAATAAAGTGCTGCCTGCCACTGATTATTACTCATATATTATCAGATACATAGTTTTTATTTGCCCTGAATTCAAGGGAAATTGACAGGCATGAACCTGATGTTAAACTATCCATGTGACTTAAAAAAGAAAATGCAGTCAACATGTATTTTGAAGCTATATTTAGAATTTTGTAAGCTTGATTTGTTATTTATCAATTTTATCTAATAAATAACTCTTGCAGAGAGGTCAAGAACATTCATTGTTTGGTGAGTTGCTTTTCTTCACTATTTTTGACATTTTCATTCATTAATACATGTATGATATATAATACACTCATATAATGTACATATATATTATATTGTGGTTATAATTAGCAACCACCACTCTTTAGTATGACTCTCTTCTGAACTCCTTGCTACTTAATCTCCCATGGGTATGTAGAGGAACTAACAGCCCTCCTCCAGAAACTACTGACTGTTATTAACTGCTCAGGAAGTTGCTGGGCGGTGGTGGCGCATGCCTTTAATCCCAGCACTCAGGAGGCAGAGCTAGGCGGATCTCTGTGAGTTCAAGGCCAGCCTGGGCTACCAAGTGAGTTCCAGGAAAGGCACAAAGCTGCACAGGGAAACCCTGTCTCGAAAACAAAACAAACAAATAAACAACTGCTCAGGAAGTTAATAGTGTCACCTTTATTCACGGTAGTAATTTGCAGGGCTCAATATTGTTCTGGTTTCTATAGCTGCTTTGTGTTCATGATTGCAACATTTCATGACACTCATACCCATTCTCTAACTCTTAAATTCTTTCTCTTCTCTCTTCTATGCTGATCTCTGGAACTTGGGGAGAAGTGATGATATCCTGCTTAAAACTAAGTGTTCATCAAACATTTATTCTCAGCACTTTGACCAGATGTAAGACTCAGGACTATGTGTTACTCTACACAAACGGAACTTCCCTTCCCAAGACTGCATATAATTATTATTATTATTTAGAAGGAAATTTGAATATGTGGTCATTTGGGGGAACAACACTAGCATGTTTTCACCCAGACTCATGTCCTCCCTAGCCATACACTAGGTTTATAGCATTATCTGTATGCCCCTTTGCAAGCAGTGGGCCTCAAACCTACTCATAAAGTGGATTGTTGTCCCTTAAATTGTCATGCCACTACTGTACCAGAAGAGCTATTTTTCTTGGAGTGTGGGTATTGTAGTACATGTGGTCTACAGTTGTGTAAGACCACGGATGATTTTTTTTTTTCACTATAAGCTTGCATAACACCTTTCAGCATTGTGAACAGAAGCCAGCTTGGAAAGAAGTTTCCAGCTTGGTTCCATCTTGAGTTATCTATATCTTCTAAGTAAAGAATGTGTTAATTCAGCTCTATGGTTTTACTCTTTTGTTCTGGGTAGGTTCTGTAAGACAGATATATGAAACGAAACTTAGACTTCCATTCATGAAAAATGATTGCAATTGATGATATGGTGGATTCACTACAGAGTATTTTAATCAAATTGATAGAAAATGTTAAATTTCAGTGAGAGTTTTAAAACAGATTCTTAGTCAAATAATGCTAGTTTCTGTTTTTGTTAAAAATATGAATATTACCTGCAAAGAACCTGGAAATACCATAAAAATTTTCAACACTTCTTCAAGGTTGCAACTGATATAATTGTTATATATAATGACTGCTATAAAATTGTTCTCTTGAAATAGTCTGAAGGAATATTCTTTTTATGACCTTATTAAATCTTCCAATACAAAAATACACTATCATAAAAGATAATTTAATGAAAGGGTCTGTTATATTCATAGCATTCCCATTTCTATAACTGGACTGCTCAAGTTACAGAACATGAAGTTACATATCTAAGAAGTTTTGCTTCCTTTCATGCTAGAAATGAACTCCCTCTACCTCAGTTTCCCTCACTATGGATAGAATCACTAAATGCACTACCCCAGTTTGGTAAACACTAATAGAAAGTAGTGGCAGGTATAAAAGAAATGACCGTTTTAGAAAATGTCTTTTATGCTTCTTCTGTGATATCACCACCAGACATTCAAAGCTATCATTAATTATTAATTGTAACAAACAAGAGGACACATGGAGGAAGTACTATTTTGTTATATTACAGTACCTCTGATTCTCCTTTCCCTTGACTTCCTTTCTCCATCTATCCAGGATCTTATAACAAAATGTTGAAATCCAGGTGGCTTATAAACAGTAGACATTTATTTCTCACATTTTAGAAGGTGGAAAAATCCACGTCAAGAATCTCGCATGCTTGGTGCATGGACACCGACCCTTTTGCTTTATCAATTATGTCCTCTTACTGTGTGCTCATATAGCAGAGGAGGTGCATAAGGTTTCTTAAGTTCTGACCAGAAAACACTATTTGAATAGCCTCCAAGATCATGACCCAGTTGCCTCTGAATGTCCTACTTCCAAGCTCTGTCATTCAGAACTGGAGATCTCAACCTATAAATTATTGGAGAATGCAAAATTAAAGTAATAACAACTTTTCAGTGTGAAGCTGTTGGGGGAAGGGCTTGAATTAGAGACACTTAGGAGAGAAAACCACAGTTGAAATGTGAATTATCCTATTTGTTTATCCATGTTGTTATGCCCTTGTACCTATCCTTTCTGGCTTATTGCTTATACCAGCTATCCAGTATGTCATGAGAAGCATCACAAAATTCTCACCTGCTCTATCTTGAGCTGCTGCTTCCTAACCTTACCTCACCAAATCCACATTTCTGTTAAAAGAGAATCAATGCTGAAATAAGAGTATCTCAGTTGACAGAAGCTTAGAGCATTCCTTACTCACATGTTAGAGCCATGCCAGAAAAAAACCGATTTTTTTTTTTTTTTTGCCATCCAAAGCTACTTTACACTATGTTGTATATTCCACAAGGAGATTGTTGTATATGACCTCATTTTCCTCTGATCCTCTCTGTTACAATATTGCGTTTCCTGTATGGGTTTTACTTAAAATAACTACCAAAAGCTAACTTGGGAAATGACTACTACATATGGCACAGTACTCTGATTGGGAAAATAGCACTCCAGGAAAAAATAAATAAATTATTTTGCGGTTGGTATAGTATACTCTTGGTGCTTTGTGGATATTTTCTGCTTGGGAGTCTGATAAGACGCTCCTGATACCTTTGATCCCTATACTCTATGTTAGCGGAGTTTGGGGGGAGACTAATTTGATCATGCTCACTTGTCTATCTGCAATCTTTTTCTTTTGTTCACTGTGGGTGGACATTTGGCAAAGGAGCTATTTTTCCATGCACTGAGCTGTAGATTGCCACAACATCCCCTCACCTGAGTGAACACATACATACTTCAAGCCATTCCCTATTTTATAGGTGACCATTATTTTCCTAAGTAACTTATTTCTCCTTCTGCTTGAAGCCCAAGCTGATGACGGACAGAAACACTGAGTTACTCAAAGACACTCCAAATTGATACAGAATTAAAGCGCTAAGCCACAAAAATAAAATGCAATTTGAGGCAGATGTAGAGGGGAGGAGGTTATTTGGTGGGGGGGTGGTGGTGGACAAAGACACAAGATTTTGAGCTTTGTGCTCTAGGGCGTTTGACCTTGGTATGTACAGCAGCTTATATTGGGACTATCGGGTGTTTGCAGGGATGCTCTTGGCTTTTAGCTTCTGTACACTGGGCACAAGGCTTTAGCATACAGACTGTCTTGGCAGATGGCAGGTGCAAGGCAGGATTAGCACTAGGGAAGACATGGGCTGCGTGGGCTTCAGCAAAAAGCGAGGAAAGCCTTGGCCAAATTTGGAGGGCTTTCGGATACCGGCTACCACATCTTGATCTTTTGCTACACTTAGAGTGTATATGCTGGCAGCCAGGACCTTAGCAGATGCCTTGGCAGATCCTGGCATATCACAGAGGCCTTAGGAAGCAGGCACAGCTGAAGCAAACATAGAATTATTGAGAAAAGAGTGTCTTCACAGGACATTTAGGCACAGGATGCATGAACAATCTTTGCTAGTGTGAAATGGCAGATAGATTATGCATCCATAGCAGTATTAGGGAAGGACTAGCTGTAAATCCTCAGTTCTGGACTGTAGAATGCAATAATAGGCTGACTTCTGATTTCATCTGAGTCTTCTTAGGCTCAAATGGTAAAATAAAAGTAACACTGAAAAAAAATGAAACAAGAACAAAAATTCTACAGATCACATCATCATAGAAAATATAATAACAATGAAATATAGCTAAATGGTGTCATATTAAATCTGAATCAAATGTGCTCTATAGGATGTTGCCTCTTAGTCTACTCAGGAGTGTAGCTTAGAAATATCATCTGAAGCTTCCACTGCCGATGATTTCTGTATAGCGCACACCAAATTAGAAGTGTAAAAATGAAGAAAGGATTCCTAATACCTAGGTCACTGTCTAGTTTTGGAATGAAAGAATGGATGTTCCCTGGACTCAATATTAAATATCAAAAGGTCAGTGTTTAGTAGAGAAATTCACATGGTTATCTATCAGTTGAGATAAGTAAGTTTTAGTGCAGATTTTAGGGCAAGGAGAGAAAATGAATCTCCCATTCTAGGGAAATTCAGTATTGACTACACTCTCTTATTTGCTGTTTTTAACAGTATTTCTTTAATCTGGTCCTTTCAGCATCAAATTCAAGTTGAGAGGACAAAAAGATAAACTGTCCCAAATCTGTTAGACATCTTCTAACTAACATGTGGGCTTGAGCCCTTTGTTGTGAAATGTTGCACTACTAAATCCTTTTAAATGTGACAAGAGGAAGAGTATTGTAGATGACTTTAAGACAGCTTAACTCTGAAAAATCACACCCATTCCTACAAAGGAAAGTTGTAGTAGATACTGAAGGAACACATTTTAGCACTGAAAACCATCAGAGACTGAACAGAATATGTAGTTGAACAAGAAAAAACTTACATATTGCAAATATATTATCAAAATAGTACAGATAAATTAGTGTTGGAAGTCAGTATCTCTATCTTAAGACATTTCAGGATTTGATTTGTGAACGTATTTAATCTTTGTGAATTTAATTCTCTTTTAAAAACTCATGCTTGATGGGAGATTATACTTGATTTGGAGTGTCTCTTTGTTGACGATGTTTTATTGCAGGGTTTCTATATATTTTGTTGTTGGTAGGTCTGGAATGCTGGACTCAATGACTATACCTGAAAACAGTGGAAAATTCAACAGGAAGCAAGTATTCACATTTAGTAGACCCTGAGATGGGAGAACTGAACTTTGATCTGTTTGCATCCTGCAGTGGTCCCAGGACAAGGAGGACATTTTAATGGCTAGGACTGAGAACTCTGCATTGTGCAGATGGAAACAGAGACATAGAGTGATTGTGAGTCTTCTTTACAAAGGAATTAGCTTGAAACCAATCTGCATGCACATTGGGTTGTGACTTCCAACTTTTATAAAAAACAAACAAACAAACAAAAAACAGCAGCAATGAAACAAAATAAAAATATCCTGTTGCATTTTGAGGTAGTGTTAGTGGGGAGAATATACATCCTAAGCCTAAAGATTTACACTTTGAAAGACCCTACTTTACTAGGAACCTTTAGATTTTTAAGTGCAGGAAACATGCGGGAATTGGTTTGCTGATCTTAGGGATGATATTCTTTTTGTGTGCATTTGTGTGTCTTATATTTGGTGTATGCTTATCTGTGTTTTTGTATCTATTTGTACATACCCGGTGAGCATGCAGAGGCCAGAGGAGGACATCTTGTGTCCTGTTATTCCACTCTGAGTTATTTCCCTGAGACATTGTCTCTCACTTAACCTGGAGTTAGGTTGCCAGGCTGCAAGAGTAAGTGATCCTAATGTCTTTGTCCCTGTAGCATTGAGATTACAGGCCACTCATTAATGCCTAGCTTTTTAAATGGGTATCAGAGATGCAAATTCAGTTCTTCATGCTTGTAGAGCAAGCCCTTTTTACTCACTGAGCCACCTTCACAGTCCCAGGATGATAGTTTTGACATTATTTTCTTCTTTGTTTTCATGTTGTAAGTGAAATTCTCACTAGAAGACATTTTGTCTGGTTGAAAGCAGTGTGTTCAGAGCTACATGTCTAATGTAAGGCGACAGTACTTTTCCCTACCATAATTCACATTTTCCTCTTTGGAAGGGTTAACTCTTAAAGTAGGTGTGTGTGTGTGTGTGTGTGTGTGTGTGTGTGTGTGTGTGTGTGTGTGTGTGTTTAATTCTGTAGATATATCTATGCAAAACTAGGACTCTTATAAATTCCATTGACTAAAAAGTGATTTATTTGCCAAGTGTATATTTTTGTCTGGTATGTCTTATCATTTGTAATCTATCAATTTCTTTTCAGAACACAGGTAGTGATTAAAAATATTATTTATTAGAATCATAAATATAAGCTTAGCTTTTACAATGATAAGTATTGTTAAATTTAGATTGCTGAAAATCAATTACAATTCACAGTTTCCCCAATATGTAAAGCCAGCAGAAAAGGCAACTCTAGCTACAGGCTGTTTCTTCCAAACCACATGGTAGCTGTAAGCAAAATTCACTATCATTTAAATCACTCTATCTGAGGATATAGAAAATGATGTGATCAGTCTCCAGCAGAAATGTGTGGACACAGGAAAAATATTTTATCTATTTTAATAAATAAACCAATAGGTATGGTTTTAGACACAGTTTTACTACTTTTATTTGTGTTCCAAAGGACATAGCCAACCATCTTCATAGAATAACTTTTTAGAAATATACAATCAGAGTGTTATAATTTAATGTGTTAACCATAGGCATTTTTTATAATTATTGAGAAATGATGTTCTAGAAGGACCCCAGGAATAAGAACATTTTTATGTTCTTTTCTTTTCAAGTGATGCAAAGTAGAAGTGTTAGTAATAAAATCCCTCTAGGGTATTTGGAATGCAGACCAATAATGAAAGCATGGAACCTACTTTATGAGTTGGAAGGATAATATGAACTATAGAAATAATAGGAGGACAAGTGGGAAAATGAAAAATATAGAAGCCTTGTGTGCCTAAGGAAAGGCATTGACATTTTCAAATGATATTTGATAATGCCATTTCTGTAAATATGCTTTAAGTACAGAAACCTTTTGCATGAAAGACCTGTGGAAATTTTTTTCCTAAGAAATCTTGAGAGACATCTGAGAAATCTTCAAAAATAGTGCTGGTTTTCACTTTATGGAATGGATTTGCAGACATTTTAATATATGCTGAGCCAAAATGTCCTGGTGTTCCAGAAACTTCTATATCATCATCATCATCATCATCATCATCATCATCATCAATCATCATCTTCAACATCAGTCATCACTAATTTTCATGCCATTAAGACTTATAAATTGTGGAATTTGAGTACATGGGACAAAGTTTATTTTTCAGTAATAGTAACCTTGTATCTCTCCTATCTTGTGCATAGTGAAAATAAAAAAAGAAATAAAAATACTCAAAGTTTAAAACAAATGTTTCTCAATTCATTGATTTTATAAGTTGTGAAAATTATTAAAGTGTATTTAGTTTAGATTTTTGTTCATAAAATAATCAATAATATTGGATATTTTAGATAAATTTTATAGGACTGAGAATTACATAGGTGATATAAAACATATTATGTAATAAAGTCTCATATTGAATTATTTTTCTTCACCTTCCTCATAAATATTTATGGAAAATGAGTATCTAATTTACTGCCAACTTGTAGTAATATTCATGATATTATTCTTATGCTGTTACTTCATGATCATGGAACCTCAGTTATAAGTGAAACATTTTAGATTAAATGATTTTAGAAATATTCTAAATTGTTTATCTAACTTATGAATCATCTTTCCAACTCTAGGTGAACTTACTAAGATAGAGACTATTTGTCTCTTTTTAATTGAAGTATTATTTCATTCCATGAAGATGGTGGGAATGTATGTTTGTTTGTATGTATGTATGTATCCATCCACTCAATGTCATAGGAAAATAAACAAAACCAAAATCTAAATGCAAGCATGACTTTAGAATTTTCTGCATCACAAACTCTTTTTCCACAGATGGTCTCAGACAATCAAAATGGAAACCTTTGGTTCAGCAAGAACCTAACTAGGCATCCACACACAAAATATATTTAGTTCAACATCAAATTCTTATATATTTGTCTTAAGCACCAAACACATTTTCAATTATTTCATCCCTCATATTTCTGTTTCCACGTTGCTCAAATTCTTCCTTGAGTTGCTAGAATCATGATGGATGGTTATTATACAGTCAAATATGGAACTTATTGAGTCTTCCTGAGTTGAGGAATGTGTCCACAAGCAATTTCAAACATGTGAAGTGCTTTGTAAATAAGCTGCTATTAAAATTCTAAACAAAATATTCAATTCTTTTCTGAAGTAATAAGTGATGTAAGAGCCTGCAGTTCAGATGACTACCTTTATGCACATACCCAATAGGTATTTAGGTAAAGGTATCAGGAGCAAATCGACTATAATGTTGGCTTTTCTCTGTTCTTAGAAGTACTTGAAATTTCCCTAACAAATTGGAAAAATTATAGTTAAAAAATGTACGAAGTTTAAGGGAGGAAATGTCAGGTGACACACAAAGGGGGATGTCTATGTGTGTATGCAATAATCCAGGATAGAATTCTGGGAGTTCTAGAAATCATGTCTGGACTATAGGTTAAACGAGCTGGAAATTGGTGTTTAATTGTTGCTAATTTTCAAGACCTGATTGACAGTGAGATGCATAGGATTATTATACAAATCAGAGAAAAATCCTTTGGTTTTATGAACACCTGAGAATAATCCTTTTCAAAAATGTGCCACTAGTAATAACTTTATTACTCCAGCTATTTAATGAGACCTCATTGTTTTGTGTAAAGAGTTAAAGGTTACTACCCACCACTTTATTCTAAGGAGTATATGTAATCAGTTGACATTATTGTCAAGATAAATGTACTTTGCATCACAGCTACTGTTTTATTTTATTTGGTAGCAAACATCTGATTCATTTTGTCCTTCCAGAATATTATTTTTAAAGAAATTATTCATATCCTATCTAGTAGGAAACTTTAATTAAAATATACACCTTTAGTGTCATTCAAGGACTATTTATCAAGCTGTGAAGACACAGTTCTTTATTCAGAATCCTTCAATGTAAGCAGAGAGAAAGGAAGCTCTAAGTTTCTTGCCCTCCCATCCCTTCTTACAAGGAGATCTAATTATGGGGAAACTAGAGCTGGATTTTACTTTATCTAAAGTGGACTTGTTCCCTGGACATACATCTTTAGGCATTGAAATTAAGTGAGGCAATAATATTTTAATATTTTTGTTTAAGCTAATTTGATATTTATTTATGTCAATTGCAACCAAAAGGTTGATGCCTGATCAATGTTGGTTATATCATTAGGCCATAGTCAGGCTGACTTCTTAAATTATGATTTACTGACCCTTTTGTGATCATGTAACAAAGAAAGGATGATGAAGATTGGTAAAAAGTCAAAGTTTCTATACATGTGGTAGTCAAAAGTTAATTCAAAATCAATTGGTAATGAATCCCATGCATTTCTGGCAGTGTTCACCTTTGTTGCAGCATTTGGCTTCCCTGAGCCTTTGTTCTGAACATACATCATGCACACTCAGTATTGCACCTGCCTTCACATCATGCAATATCAACAACACAGGGCCAAAACACTGTGGCTCAGATTCAACACTATGAAGCCAAGTATTTCACTGCACTTACAAAGTTTCCTACTTGTAAGAAAACATGATACATTATGGAAAATATTTTATTTCTCAGTCTACAATTATGAAATGAACATATATTTTTATTTTGTTGTATTATTAGAGTGTTTGATTTTAAAAACTACTATTTTAATTGCTGAATTTTTAAATGAATGGCTTGAGACAGGACAGAATTTGTAGCACTTTCTGAAAATGGCCCACACCATACATCTGACATTTTGTTACATGTATCTATGTAAAGCAGCATTCTCATTATTGGTAATCATAAAACCAAAAAACCATCCAACTTGAAGACATGTTGAATATATTTCATGTCTTGCAATATGAAATGCTCAACCAACATTTAATTCTTTATACAAACAAATAAACAAACACACCCCTATCAGAAGATTGCAGCTTTACTTTCATCTTAACAATGATGAAATTTTAAGTATGTCAAGGAACTGACTTAAGATATGATTACTTATGCCTTACTATAAGTAAATGAGTGGTTTGAATACCAATGTATATGCTTATCTACCTAGAGTTAGAGAAACATTCTTTTGGAATAAAATAAACACAATTCAGAAAGTTTATGAAATTATGAACAGAAGGACTAGAACAATTTAAAGGCAGTGGATAACTACAACAAAACTTTCTTTTCAACACATAGTTAGGATTTTTGTATTATGAACCCATGTCGATCATAATAGAATCCCATCCAACAGGGAGAGGGCATGTGATCATGAAGCCCCATTGCTAGCTGAGAAGCTATTATCAATTGACAATTGCTGAAAAGAGAATATTTTCTCTTGAAGGGTATGTGTGACTCCTGGGAAGTCGACCATGTTATGGGGGATGGCCATATATGCAAAACATGCAGAGTGAACAAATTTAATTTGACTTTGTTTTTAATTAAAAAATTGAAATCGAAATATAATTACATCCTTTTCTTCTTCCCTTTATCACCTCCAAGGCTTCATATCTACCCTCTTTATCTCTTTCAAATTTGTGGTCTCGTTTTCTTTTCATTGTATACACATATATACACTGTACACACACACACACACACACACACACACACACACACACACACACACACTCCTAAACATATAAATACAACCTACTCAGTCCATATAGTGTTGCTTGTATAGATACATGATTTCAAGGCTGACCACTTGTTATTGAATAATCATTTGGGGGCTCTTCCCTGGAGAAGACTATTTCCCCATTCTCAGCATTCCTTAATTGCCTGTAGTTCTTTGTTTAGGGTTGAGGCCCCATGAGAATAAAGGCTTTCTCAACTCCAGGAAAATAATGCCTGGTCCGGGAATCCTAGCCAACTACCTTGGTTATCTTAATTACACTTTCTACTGCTGTGTTAAAACACCATGACCAAATGCTTTTGTGCAGGAAATGGTTTAATGCAGCTTACAGCTACAAGGGAAGCAAGAGTGGGAACTAAAGCAGGTCAAAAACTGGAGGCAGGAGTTGGTCCAGAGGAGTGCTGTTTACTGGCTTGCTCTTTGTGTCTTGCTCACCCCAAATTCTCATTCTATCCAAGACCACCTGCCCAGGGACAGAGCCACTCATCATGGGATGAGTCCTCTCACATTAATCCTCAATCAAGAAAAAGTCCTACAGATTTGCCTACAGGCCTATCCTGCGGAGAGATTTTCTTAATTAAGTTTTATTAATTAAGGGTCTCTCTTTCCAAATGACCTTAGCTTGGGTCATATTGAGGTAAAACTAGCCAGAATACAGAACTGTATTATACAGAAATCAGGGATTTGGGAGAAGAATCTACAATCACCACTTTACTAAATCAGCATAATTCTCTATTACATTCTAAATACTTACCCTTTATCCACAGATAAGCTTAAACCTCACCCATGTTGTTTGGTTCTGTTTTTGACACAAAGTCAGCTGGGTAGGAAAAGGGATGAATCTGAAGGAGTTGTAGGAGAGGAGTTGATATGATCAAATACATTGTAATAAATTCCCATAGGGGGGAAAAGCCTGGGAACCAGCAATCGTTGGGAATAGTGAGGCTCCAGTGTAAGTCCAAGAGGGAGAGTCTGGAGTTCCAAGAACTGGGGTCAAGCTCAGAGAGCCAGAGTCTAATGACACAGTTTGGTAATCATGGGGGGATTTGCCCTTCCAAGCCTGCAGAAAAAAGGGAATACCCACCTGCACTAGTGAGATGGAGCTGTCCACTGACTCTGTGATTTCAAAGTATGATCTTACTCAGAAATTCCCTTGCTAACAGAGTAGAAGAAAATCATTTACCAGATATATGCAAATCATTTGGCCAGGAAAATGGACAAATACAATGAAACATCAGAAACTGGAACTATACCATTGTTTTTGAAGTGTTACCAGTCTATTATTGAAACTCTTACAACACCTTAGCTTCTATATGCAACCCAATTTTGTACAATATATCCATTTCAGAGATACAAGTTAATATTGTTACAGTCAAAGGGATATGGTGTAGTCTACTAAGTAGGAATCATTACAATAAGAAATCTATATGCCATTTATCGTATATACCAATGAAAAAGTTTAATTTTTAAAAATAATACATTTAAAGCAATAAATAAAGAATAATGTATAATATAATTACAATAATGTAATGTAACTGACATTTATTTAAAGATGCAGATATTTGATTTCTGATATTTTCTACTTAATAGTTTTGAGCTGTAGTTGATTTTGGAACACTGAAGCTATGGAATGTAAAAGAGAGGATAAGAGAGGGTAACAGAGCCAGGCAGTGGTGGCACACAACTTTAATCCCAGCACTCAAGAGGAAGAGCCAGGCAGAACTCTGTGAGTTCAAAGTCAGCCTATTCTACAGAGCGAGTTCTAGGACAGCTTCCAAAGTCTCACAGAGAAATTCTGTCTCAAAAAAGCTAAAAGAAATCGAGAAGGGGGATCACTGTATGGATTATCTCAAGAATGAGATTAATAAAATATCTCAAGAACTTTTTCATTGATAATGCAAATATTCTGCATTTATGTGTGTGTGGTCATATTAGTCATCACTATCCAAGAGAGTTAATTGGGCATTTACATTTTTATTAGTATCAGGAAAATTCATAGCTTTTAATTAATTTAACTTAAACTAATTTAAATTGAATTTAAGTAGTCACTTACTGTTAGTGACTACCTAGTTGGTAATAAAACCTTATTTTTTAAGCCTTACATTTAAATACCATATTTTGATATTACTTACACTTTTCTTCAATTATACTCTGTAAATTTAGTAATTTTTGTTTTCTGATTCAAAATATTTTATTCTTTTTTCTCTTTCTCTTATTTGATGGTGCATTATGTTTCAGTTTGTCTGGAAAAAAATAGAACTCTTAGATAGCAAGTTATTTGGGAATTACAAATACACAAGTAAAATAATAATGGTTTTTACAATTTTTCTGTCTAAGTTATATGAACTCATAATGCAACTCCTTTAATTTAATTAAACAGGGTGAAAAAACAAAGAATTTAGTTGGTTTCACCATTATTGCTCTAGCTGGCTTTTTCCTGCAGAAGTAACTTATAATATTTTTTAATGTGAATACTATTGAACACTAATATAAATATGAAGATAATACTAAAACAAGAGAATTAAGATTCTCCCTAACTTAGTGACTGGCATTTAAAAGTATAAATATAACAATGACTGCACAGTGCTCAGCCCTAAATGGGCAGCTAGATGACACTAGCTCATTCAAAGGCTCAGAGTTCATTAATTGTGGAAGGGGAGGTGGAAAGATTGTAAAAGCCAGAGGCAGTGAATGATTTCAAGGAAAGAATGTTTTCCAGACACATCAAGGCAGTTACACATATTTACTCATTGCTATTTTGACAACATGCACAAGAAAGATAAAGTCCCAGCATGTAGAGCAAGATGGACCCATTGTCCTACCATTATCTGGTGAGATATTAACAATTAGTAGCTGTTAAGAGTCGGAGAGCCCATTTTATTTAAGGTGTTGTTTCTGTTAGGTTGAACAAGCCTCAGTGGATGGAAACTTGTCCAAGAGATAGGAACAACACAAATTTTAGACCTGCTAGGTAGAATGAAAACACAAGAGAACAAAGTTTGGGCAGGTAGGGAATGAAGGTTAGACCTGGAAAGTTTGGGGGATGAATGTTGTCAAAACATATTTATGAAATTTTCAAATACTTGAAAAATAAATTAATTCCACAATGTCTTAAAACACTTAGAAAGTGATTGTGGTTATTCTTATCTGTTATTTAAAACTATTTACTGGGGAAACACCAGGACCAGTTATACCATCAATGATTCCTGATATGGGGATTCGTATAACCATCAAGCTCTCGCTGCATTTTATTATTTGATACCAAATTTGTATGTTGATTAAACCATAGAGATTTGTCTTGAAAAGAGATATCTGTAGGCAAATGTAGAATTAGTTTGAGGAGTTTCACTCAAGAATACTTAGAATTATTTACAAAAGGAATTAGATCTTCAGAAAACACCACCCCCCCCACACACACACGTAGGGGAAGCAAAGGAAATCTTAATTCATGCAAGTTAAACCAAAAAAAAATTTTGTAGACACACTCATTCCTTCATTGAAACTGTTGAGTAATTATTGTTTCAATTTATATTTTACCTTCACATTCAGGTCAAAGTCCCTACATTTTATATAAAATATATATAATTTTAGCTGAAGAGTGAAGAGAAAACAGGATACAAAGGCCAGCAACGTATTTATAAAATATAATCTCTGGTTCACAAAGAGCATGAAGCAACATACAAACAGGCACCTGGGGTGTCTTTATTCACTGAAAAGGAGAAGCAAAGCAGAGGTTTGTCTGTTTATGCCTCACCAAGAGCATCACAGTTGAGCAGACTTTGTGGTAAATGGAAATGTGTCCATAATGGTCCTTTTGTCATTATTGATATTTATTATATTTTAGTTATGTGTATGTGTGTGGTTAAGTATGAGAGTACATGCATATGAGTAATTGGTTCTCAGGGGTTAGAGACATTGTGTCTCTCTGCAGCTGGATAGTATATGGTGAACTACATAATGTGGGTGCTGGAAATTGAACTCAAATCTTCTGTATGCGCAGTGTGCAATCTTAAACTCTGAGCCATCTCTCCAGTCAAATAATAGCAGTTCTAGTGAAGAAAACTATACTCTCCAACTATATACCAGTTATGAAACTGTTTTAGGTGGATGTGGAGAAATTATTTTCATTTTATTAGGTTTTTATAAAAATAATAACGGTATTTCCAATTTAATTAAATTCAAGGGTTGAGAAAGTCATCTTTGGGATGTTTCTATTTATCTGTGGTTGAAAAAAATTCTGTTGCACTTAGTGTATGTTTTAACATTCCAGGTTTATACACCACCATAAAACTAGGTTGAGTGTGTTCTTGTTTGCAGGAAAATTGTTGTGCATCTTGATGAACTTATAGAGGTATAGATGGATGCATATCTAAATCATTTACATTAAAAAAAATATAGAGATAGATCTTATACTGAAGAAGAACACAAAGATTTCTTTTTACTCTATTTTGATTGCATAAGTTAGATGTAGAGACTGTAAAAATGTTGCTACTTAATGTATTTAGATATAAAGTAGGAATGGACCATCATAAGATTATATAAGTAGCTGAGTAACTGAATTTCTTCTCTTTTATACACAATTTTCCATATAATTTAAAACTTTAGTGATAAGCCACTTGGGGTGGGATAAATATATATATATATATATATATTACAATATAATATAAATATATATATTTTATATATATATATATGGTTTGGGCTTGGCTTTTAACACCATTCTGCATTCTCCTTCAAAATAACATTTACACGAAATTAATAATATCATCTTTCATATGCCTCCTATGTACTCTGTATTAATATCATACGCTTTACTCTGCATACTATGCTCTATCTAGCATATAGTGTAGACATAAAATCTTTATTGCTTTGCAACATTGGTGGCTAACATCATATGTGACGTGCCAGAGAGCAAGGAGAATAACAGGCAATGGCTTCCCGTACTCAGTGATCTAATTTTCTTCTACAGTGGTCTACATTTTCACCAGGCCATGAAATTTCTCTTTCTAGGTCAATTTACTATGAGTCAATTTGCTATGAGAGTCAATTTAGCATGGATTATTTAGATTTTGTGTCCTGGGAATCTATAATTGTATATTTTAAATGCGTAAATGTTTCACGTACATTCAACATTTGAAAGAGGAAACAAAACTTTGACCTATGTCAACTCTCAGGAAATTTGGGCAATGAGACAAATGTAAGGCTACATAATAGTCTTTCTGGTTTGTTTTTTTAATAACTTTTACAATTAAATTTGCAAGCAATTTCCTTTTTTCCCAGAACAAAATAAAAGCATAAACATTACAATCACAATAATTCCTAATTCTTTCTGTGGAAATATTTATAAACTACATGAGTAAGTTTGGCTTCTGCTGTGATGACTGTGTTAAGAGAATTATAATGTCCATGTTACAACTGAGAGAAGAGAGAACTTGCTTGTCATTTTGAGACAATATAAATGAACAGGGTTATTAACTCATCACAGGGGGAAATTAAGAACATTTTTAAAAACAGACCAGGAAGCCACTGAATGACTCATTTTTCAATAATTGATTTCTACATATTGTTTTCAAAATATTGCATTAAAATTTGGAGTAGTTTTGCCATGAAATGATAGAAAATATAAAGATTCACTATAAAAAAGAAATTTTTCTTAATAGTTTCCATATTTAAGATTTTTGAATCTTGGAACACATGGATGGATGGCTTCTTTTGTCAGTTTGTGAAATTAAATCATTATCTGATGAATCACAAGATGTCAGCTAATTTGCCCATTTTTCGTCACACTGATGGTATATGTAGATAATGACAGCCTTGAGCAAAAAAGGGAATATTTATTTGAAGTTATTTAATTGCGTTCCAGAATTGTGGTTGGTTTCAGAAAAAAAATATTTATTCAGTATTACAAATCTGTAATATTTGAGAAGGCTTTCTTTAAAGTATTGAAGTAAGCACCGAATATTTGATAGATTTTCATTTTTAAAATATGTTATGTGTATGGTTGTTTGCTCTGTATGTTTGTCTGTACACTGTGTGTGTCTTTTTCCTAAAGATGCCAGAATAGTGTAACAGATCTATCTCCTAGACTTGAAGTTACAGACATTTGTTAGCTGCTATGTGTCATGTGGGTCCTGGAAATGGAACTCAGGTCCTCTGGAAGAGCAGTAAGTTCTCCTAAGTGCTAAGCAATATATGCAACCCATGTTTGGTACTTTCAAAACATAATTGATTAATGTCATCTATGAATACACTCTTCTGAAAATGGGCCATATCTGTTTTCAGGACATGAAAATGATGTTATTCACCAAATTTCCCATGTTTATGATTTTGGATGTTTCTTAGGCTAAGACTTGAGTGAGTATTTAAGATGTTGGTGCTAATGTGGTCTTTGACCCATGAATCAAACTTTTAATATTTTCTTAAAACTAATTAAGTTGGGCAGTTTTCTTATATACTTTACAATAAGTGATGTTTTTGGATTATTTTAAGAAATGTATCTTGGAAGTTCCTTGAAATAATATTATACCCTAAGTCCCTGGAGGACCACTGTCTTCCATTTCACAGAATGGTGGAATTCTCTTTGGAGTATCTGGCAAAATAATGCCAATGTTAAATGGTTCACCAACTGATACTGAAAACATTCCATGAAGATATGTGTTCAGTAAGTGTTGTTTACCATCTGAGTTTCTGCAGTTCTCAGTTCCCAGCATCACATATTAAACAACTGTGCTATAAGTATACCTACCATAGTAAACATGCATGCTGTAGGTATATCTAACATGTTAAATGCCCATGCTATAGATATACTTACCACATTAAACCCCTGTGTCCAACTATCATATTAAACACTCGTGCTATAGGTATTCCTACCATATTAAATACCTGTGCTGTAGGTATACCTGCCATATGAAACACCTGTACTATACTTTCTTCTGTATAGATCTCTTGATATTATGTTTCCAACAAGAGTCAAAACATGATCTGTTCCTTATTATCAGTCACCAGTGCGGGAATATTCCTGCTCACTTGGGATATTTTCTTGAATACAGCTATTTTAATGGTTCTTTTTTTGTCAATCCCTCTTTCAGCTTATTGTAACCTTAGAAATGATCAAAGTCCACTTCTTTGGATGCTGAAGGGGACAGAAGGTCACAGGGTATTACAGCCAGAAGCAGGGTGCAAACTGGAATCCAGTACCATAGTAAACCGTCGTTTTTGTTTTTTGTTTTTTTGTTTTGTTTTGGTTTGGTTTTTTTTGACATCCCATTTATTATAGTATTTCTGACACAAACCCGAAGCAAGGGTTATGATATTAGTGCTTCACCTTTTGTAGCGCACAACAGTTTAAGCGATAGCACTCTCCATGGGCTTTCTGACTTCCATAAGAGCTAAAACTCATGACGGGCAACTACCTTCAACAATAATAAAATTATTCTCACATCCCCTATTCTTCACAACCTACTTGCAGTTTTCTTATGGACTTATCGCGCCTTGATTTTGAGCACCTGCAGAGAAGGATGGGCTGCAATATGAATGGGTCATTAGTTAAAAAGCAATGATTAGCTTATACAAGGTAGCAGAAAGGAAGCTGTCTTGAGAAAGAGTGAAGAGCATCCATATCGATCCAGCCTCTCATCTTTGGCTCTGTCTTTTTGGTTTCAAGCTTCTATTTTGTAGGGTCTCAAATAAAGCAGACCTGCTTATGTTGTGACAGATTCAACACTTACTCCCAAACTCCTCCAACATCTGCTAATTGGACTAGTTAAAACGTGGTCATAGGTCGGGCGGTGGTGGCACACGCCTTTAATCCCAGTCCTCGGGAGGCAGAGGCAGGTGGATCTCTGTGAGTTTGAGGCCAGCCTGGCCTACAAAGTGAGTTCCAGAAAAGACGCAAAACTACACAGAGAAACCCTGTCTCGCAACACCAAAAAAAAAAAAAAAAAAAAAGAAAGAAAAAAAAAGTGGTTTAAAGTAACTTAGAAAACAAAACTTGTGATTAATGTCTCTTGCTAATTTAATGGTGGTCTTCTAAAGGCCAAATGCCAGGGTGTTGGCTTGTACAAGTGGTTCTCTCTGATCACTTTATATCACATCCTGGAATGAAATACATTTCCTCTTCTTTTTCTTCTTATGGATATTGTTGGAATTTTAAAAGAAGTTTGCTAAGATTTCCTGTTATTTTTCAATTGGAAAAACTCCGCTTCACTGTTACACTAGCCTTACAAGGCAGGGACACACTGTGTGGCCCCCACTTACATGTTTGCCTTTTCATTTTATCCCTACAACAGTAAGATAAACATTGCTATTACCTCTGCTTTGCAATCGAGAAGCCTTCAGTAATACACATTTAAGTAAACCACCACGAAGTATTACGCAAAAAGTAACAGCTGTGGGATTTGAACCCTCAGTCCCTCCACAGTCGCTCAAGGAGCTATGCGGAGAAGTAGACGCGGAACACGTGAAATCCCCGAAGAAAAAACAACAACAGAGTGATTTTCCTTCACTCCCAAGCCTTCTCTTCCACAAGTTCTTGAAGGCAGGTAGGTGTTCAGCGCCCTATACTTAGCCTCTCCCACGCCCTCTGCAATCTCTCCCTTTGCGGCTGGGAGCCTTAGCGATTGCTACTGCAGCTGGTGAGTGGGCAGGTGCAGCCACCATCTGCTCAAGGAGTCCAAATGCGCAGAAGAACTTCGCACCCAGGACCAAGCCCAGGCACTACCGATTCCAGAACCTGGGGTGGGAATGGGGGCGGGATGGGGGGGGGGGGGGGGGGGGGAGAGAAGAATACGGCTAACTCCGCCCCCTCGCGGTGACGATTGGCTGAACCCTTCTCCAGGGCTCAGCACCTAGTCAAGAATAGGGCTGTCTTCCCAGCCAGTGAGCACGTGGACACCTCGAAGAAGGTGAGACCAGCCCTGAGTGCGTGAAAAGGGGGCTTCAGAGCTTCCTGCCCGAAGGGTCCTTGAGAAGCCTGTTTGTTTTTCCCGGCGCTTGTCTCCACCCACCCACCGCCCTCATTGGTCAGGTCTGGTGGGTGGGTGTGTTCCTATTGGCCAGGGGGCGGGGCCTATCCCTGGCCAGGGTAGGGGCGGGGCCTCCGCCGCGCTGAGCTTGCCCTTGTGTCTGGTGCTCGCTAGAGCTGCTGCTGCCGCCTTCGCCGCCGCCGCCGCCGCCGTCGCCGCCGCCGCCGCCGCCGCCGCCGCCACTGCTGCTGCTGCAGCCGGAGCATCCGGGAGCCGCCGCCGCCGCTGCCACCGCTACCAAGCGCTGCTACCACTGCTGCCGCCTCTTCTCACAGGACTCTGACACCGGAGCGCGAGCGGCGGTGCTGCCGGCTTGCTGCCCCTGTCCCCCACCCCACCCTCCCTCCCGTGACCTACCCACTCCTTGCAGCCCTCGCCTGCACCTTCCTCGACACCCAGGCGTCTCTGCATCACCTGCTTGGGCAGCCTCCGGGAGGGCTCTGGGACTTGCCGCCGGCTCCGAGAGGAAGAAGGCAAGCTCCAAAGCCGGTGGCCGGCAGATCGAGTGTCGGGGGCTGCACCACCAGCAGCAGAAGGAGAAGAAGAAACTACTTAGCCCACCGAACCCCTGTGCTGCGGGTGCTCCGCCGCTGCCGCTTCTGCTTGCCGGCAACCAGCTTCCGCGCGGGTTCGAACACCGCAGCTGCGGGATCGTGGGTCCGGCGGGAGCCGGGAGGACGACCACAGCTGAGCCTTTGCACTGTGTGCTTTGCTCAAGCAGCGTCTCCTTGCCCCCTCGATCCTTCCCCAGACCCTTAGAGAAGGGACCATGATTTGGAAACGCAGCGCGGTTCTCCGCTTCTACAGTGTCTGCGGGCTCCTGTTACAAGGTAATCCCCGCCCCGCTGTGGGGAGCATCACTTCACGCCCATTCCCCATCCTCCCCATTCCACCCCGTATTTCCACTCTCCCCTGGCAATCCCCCAGTGCCCGGCGCTTTCCAATCCCTCCCCCTCCGCCCGGGTGCTGCAGGGGGCAGTGGCAGTTTGCACCAGCGGGTTGGTTCTCCAGCGCTGGCTCAGCCCAGCTCTGGCAGCAGGCTGCTCCTTACGCGGCACCTTCCGCCTTTTCATTCACCTGAGCTGCCTTCATTCCACCCGACTCCATGCCCGCCAGCATCCCCCTCCCACTCCGGGTGGCTGGCAACTTGTGCCTGTCTCAACATTCCGTTCTCCCACCCACCCTCGCCAGCCACCTCCCACATCACGCTCTTAAGCGATGCTCTCCACCTCTTGTCATCTCTTTAACCTCCTCCCCTTTTAGGGTCGCCTTCCTCCTTTCCCTTCTTCCCACCAGCATCTCATCCATGTGTCTTTAAAAAGTGTGTGAGAGCCTGGGAGTGAGCCACCGCGACGGCCAGAACAGCAGCAGCGGCGGCACCGTGTGCATCGCAATAACATCCCCCGGGGTTGGGGGGTGGGGGGCTGTGAGACGTGTCATTCACCTAAGAAGAGAAGGGAGACTCTGTCTGGGCTAGAGAGAGGAGAGCGAGGAGCGAGCGAAAAAAGGAGAGAGGTGGAGAGAGAGAGAGAGAGAGAGAGAGAGAGAGAGAGAGAGAGAGAGAGAGAGAGAGAGAGAGAGACATGAATGAAACAAGAAATTAAAAAAGGAGCGAAGGGACATTTTAAAAGACATAAATCCACTTTATCAACACATTGACTTTTTATTATTCAGTCTGTGTGGTTTGCATTTTTTTTTTTTAAAGCAAAGAAATGTGTGCTCCTTGGCTGTTACTTCACTGCTTTGGATTTTCTCTCAGAATCTCTACCTGTCTATCCTCTGTCTGCCGCTTCTTTGCGTAATTAATATCATCCTTTCACGTGAAATGTAAAAACCCTGCGACTGCAGTGGAGGGAAACCACACACAACAGTTATTATGCAAATCACCGGTCTGGATGCTAGGCGGCTAGGGAACGCGGGTTCCTTTGGCCCCAGACCTTCTCTTTTGGACCATGGAAGAATGGGATGTAGGAAGGCAAGGCGATGCTAATTTTGAAATAAATGGCAATGCGTGAGTTAGAGTGTATGGGAAAAAGCACTTTGGGGTGGTGGAGGAGACAGAGGCGGCGTGCATGTGCAGGAACTGAAACGCGGAAGATTGTTGCTTTGAAGAGTAGTACAGGGATGCGGCTTGAATGAGAGATATGGGAAGGATAGATGCGAGAGGAGGGTCGATAGAATTCTTTTAAAGCTGGGTGACTCTTTTCCTGATAAATCTTTGTCCACTCCCAACCCTTCTAGCTTCCATCGGATATTTGTGAGAAAGATAAGTTGTTCAATTTTATTTGTCTCTGGGTAGAAAGAATGTGAAAGTAAGACACACTTAGACCCGCGGGTGATCAAAACCCAACCTTTGTGTGTGTGTGTGTGTGTGTGGTTTTTTTTTTCTCCCCAAGATTTAAATGAGGTCAATGAACCATCTTTCAGCAAGTTCTTGGAATGCATCCTCTTTCCTACAGTCAGTCTTTTGGGGGGTACAGATTGGGACACTGTTTTATTTTTGCTTACTTGTGGATGGATGTAAATGAAGTGATGGGCAGAAAATTACTGAATCAATTAACTAACCTTGTACAGATGTTTCCTGGAATATATAGTAGGGATTTTTATGTATTTTACATGAGATATAAATTTAAAATGTCATGTGCCAGAGTTGCCAAGAAAGCAGATAGTGCATTTTTTTTTCCCTGCTCACACCTCCTGGTCCCATTTCCCAATGCTCACACCCCCACCCTCTTACAAGTAACCCAGGTGGCTGATGCGTTCCTTGGATTTCTAATCCTGCCGAGAAAACATCCTCTCAGAGTCCCTAGTTCACCTCTCAGTAACTTGGATCTCTCAGCTGTTTTCTCCCTCCTCCCTCCTTCTGTGCCTGCCTCTCTGTGTGAGTGTGTGTGTGTGTGTGTGTGTGTGTGTGTGTGTGTGTGCATGCGCGCGCTCACCCTGCGCGACAGACACGCCAGCACGGGCATGCACCAGTTAGGGAAAGAGAGATGTGGGGGAAATCAGTTAATTTGGTGATTGTGATGAAAATCCGGCCAGGCTGAATGTATTTTCTCTGCCAGTCTCAGTGTGGTGGCACTGGCTGGTCATTGTACACGCGGCTGGGCTGGTGGGAAGAGATTATTTATTATAGAGCATGTGGACCATGCACTGCACTAGGGGGTCGCCTCTAGCTTCTACAACATTTCCCTGTGAATTGTCTATTCAGTGCACTGAAAATAACTGCCTGCTTGTGCTTGTGCGCTCTCTCTCTCTCTCTCTCTCTCTCTCTCTCTCTCTCTCTCTCTCTCTCACACACACACACACACACACACACACACACACACAGAGGGGGGGAGGGAGAGAGAGAGAGAGAGAGAGAGAGAGAGAGAGAGAGAGAGAGAGAGAGAGAAACTAGCTCCTGGGGAAGGATTTACTCTTTCTTAACCCAGAAAGAAGAGATGCCATCACAGGCATGGGTCTTTCTTATTGAGCATGTAAACCAATGACTGAGACACAGCTGCTTTTCCCCATAGACTAGGGGAGACGGGGCGGGGAAGGGGTGTGAGTATGGCAGGGGAAATGCACTACTGCAGCCAGCAGCAGTACCAGCCTCAGGTCAAAGTAAATAAATAAATAAATAAAAAGCATCCTCTACAGCAGCCAGAGAGTGAGAACCAGTTCCAGGATGTGTGTATACTCATGCACATCTTAGTCCATATTAAAGAGGATTAGAAAGAAGATAAAGGGGATGGGGGAGAGCGCAAGCACCCTTGAATTGTCTTCCCTTGTTTATGGCTGCCTCACATTTATCAAACACTGGCTCCTCCAGACACATCATACTCTGTTGATGTTGTCAGTTCTTCCTCAAACAAATCGCTCATGCCTGCCTTTTCTTCCTCTTGGCTATAAACATTGCTTTCAGGTTCTGATTTATGTTTTTCCCACCAGCCTACTGTTTGATTAGGTCTTGGTTAGATAGAGGAATGGCAGGCTTTATTTCCTGAACACAGATTAAACACTTCACAGGTCTTTCTATGCACAGGGAAGAAAGGGTGTGTGGGGAATCTAGTGAATAGCTGATTTTGGCTAGGGGCAGTCTGCCCTGTCTGCTGGTAGTTATGACTAGGCAAATGCTACAGTCAGTCAGTAGCTTCTTATTAGCTAGCTACCTTTAGTAGCAGTGGTGACATTCTGTCACTTACTGCTGATCAATTTATGTATCCTTTAAAATATTATCCCTATTTTTTTGCAGTATGCATCACATAAGAAGAGACTCTTTTTAACGATCTTCTCTGTTTCAACTTTCTGTATTCTATATTGTCACTTTTTTATGTTTTTTGAAAACTAAATTAAGTTTTCATTTTTTTTTTAAATACAAGGAAGAATAAGCCAATGGTCAGAACCAAACCAATTTTAAAATTAAGCTAAGGTAGTTGCAAAGGGTTGCATTCCTAGGTCTCTTCAATATCATTTAAGAGATTGTGCACAAAGGATCTTGAAAAGCTAATAGATAGAACATATGATCTACTCAATATTTGCTTCTGACCAAAATATAACTCACAAAAGTGAGAAAAAAAATGAGATGCGGCTTTAAGGTTAAAGCCATGTTTTCTTATTATGTCATATCAAGGAAAAAGAGAAAATCAACTGGATGGGAAACACAGTATGCGGTAGAATGAGAAGGACACAGGCTGACCACCTGTAACTAAGACCTCATTTGCCCATGAAGCCGAAGCTGTTCAGTTTGCCTTTTCTAAAACCACATGCCTGAGGGGCCATGGCAGAGATGAAGAGGGTACAGTTCACATAGAAAACAAGCCTGGAACAAAAAGAAAGAAAGAAGGAAAAATGTAACAGAGAATAGATATGTACAGAGATACCTGATTTTGCCGAATATATATATATATATTAGCAATTAGTCTTACAGAAAAAAAAAGTGCCACAAAATACAAGTACTTTAATAATTTCTGCTATGAGGTATTCTAATTAATAATTTGCTACCTTTACTAATAAATGCCTTCAGATTAACACTCGGGTGAATATACATATTATTTGCCATTTTGTACATGTTAGTATCATGAACTTCACTAGACATTTTATGGAAAATGCATTGTATGTTAAATGCATTTACCACCACACTACTGCTTCCCAAATCTCTTACTCTTTTACATGTACTCAGATAACTTAAGTCCTTCCAAGACTATTTCTTATGGTCAGTGAAGTTGGAGTAGAGTGTACTTATTCCTCCCTTTGTTGATAACAGATATTTTGAAGGCAGCATCTGTAGGTTGGGGCCAAAGTCTGACAGGTTGAAGAAGCCTGTTCCCAAATAAGCAGTAATTAAAAAAAAAAAAAAATCTCCCAGTAAAGGATTCCGAGTTCTTTGACTGCTTTTGTCTCAATATTCCCAAGATCATTTCCATTGCTTTTTCCCTGTTTCTGTAACTACAAGAATGCAGGAGTGTAATATACCTAAGCAGCAACCAATATGACTGGTCCCCATGTCCTCTACCAGTGAATCTAAAATTATAAAACTGTTTGCCCTGCATTGAAATAATGAGGTTTTATCATTTTTCTTAAAGAAAAAATACTTAAAGGGTAAAATGTAAATGAAAAACTGTTGGATGACATCCCAATTGAGTATTTAAAAGTTTCCTGGAATAAACATTGCTTGACATCACTTTCCCCTTTAAGATAGGCAGCCAGTGGGCTACATTTTGACTGAGAAAAGCTGAGTCACCTATCTGAAGAACCTGAGGATAAAGAAATAGGGTAACATGAATTGGCGCCATAATGTTTTGTTGTGTTTTAATTCTGATACGTGTCCTGAAATCTTTATTGAGAAAGTTCCTCTCTAAAGACATTTCATTTCATGAAACACCTTGGCAAAGTCAATGAATGTTTCTGCACGGGTGACTGAGGCAGTTGAATAAACAGGTAAAAGCAATCATGAACCTAAGCAGCAAAATTTCCAAGCTGGAATAGAAGACTTTTGCCAAATTCGTAGCTGTCTTTCTAATGTACTCTATTTCTAGCTCTAGGAACCAGTGGGTTATATGTATATAATCCCCATGAGGGAAACACGACCTACACATCTGTACAGTTTCCATCCTTAGTTTAGTAAATCTACAACCAATCAACTGACATTGAACCATGTGTTTCCCCATCACACTGGTAATGCCACTGTCTTTGCTTCATAATACAGCAGCACTCAATCTTTGTTACATATATGAGACAATTTCAATATTTTTGTAGGCCTGTATCTGTTTCTCACTTATGTCTTAGAAAAAAAATAAATGTAAGTAACTATAGATAGATGCATACACCTTCCTATGAATTCCATCCGACCAATCATTCCCAACATCCTTCTCTAACTATTTATATTTCTTTTCCAAGATTAAAAATCCCAGATAATTTATGTCAGACAACATCAAAAACTCGTTCTATGAAAAAAAAAAAAAAACAGAGAGAGAGAGAGAAAGACATAATTAAATTTACTGGTTTAACCTAAAACACTTAAAAAGACAAATAAATTGTCAACATTTTATTTAAAAATGTCAAAAATTTCGGAGTGTAGTTCTTGATGAAGCAATGAAGGCATGTTCCCTAAATTCAAGTAAAGAAGCAGAGGTAGTGGGGAATACCTGGAGCTGGAGGTGCGGAAGCCCCCTGCTGTGCTATGATGCAAATGACATCTTAGGCTTTCTGTGTTCAGCAGCAGCAGGCAAACCCAGGAAAGCAGTCCTGTGGCAGCAGAGAGAACTGGGAAGTAGTTTTCTCACCTATGGTAGTCATGAACAATGCTTTAACCCTTTAAAATCTGAAATAATCCAAGACTGTGCAATCACACCCTCTCATGGCAAAGCAGAAGAGAAAATAGATACTGTTTAAAGATTCATAAATCACTCCAAGTAGGATTATGTGCGTGTTCTTTAACTACCGGTGAACATTTGATTTTTTTTTTTTTTTGTCAACTATCAGACTTGTGGGGCAATTTAATAAAGATGAATAGCAGAGGTAAAGTAAGAGTCTCATGCTTCATGTGCTCATCCTGATCGCTGGTGTTCAGAGAAGTGCTCTGAGTAAGGGGTTATCCTCCCAGACCATCTTACTGGTGTTGCCTACACTACACAAAACACATTTCTGACCGTTGTTTGCTTATTTTGTTTTGTTTTGAACACAGGGATTAACTTTTTAATCTCCGTTCAGATAAATTGGTGCCAATAAATGGCATATGTTTTTATGAATCCGTATTATACAATGTTGATTTTCTGACATAGGAATAGTCATCAGCGAGCGCCTAAAAATAGTAAGATCTAAGCACCTAATGTTATTTTCAGCACACCACGAAAGCCTATTAGATAACAGCCAGGAATGCAATTTTGCTTGAATTCCATTTGCAAAAGAACAAACACTTGATACATCGTGCATATTGATTTTTATCTAAGAAGTGAGCCCACAAGCTTCTCAAAATGTGTTTGGTGGGTTTCCTTAAAGAGACAAAAATTACTTTCCTCTTGGAAAAGGTATTCTGTTTCACCATTATGCAAGTAAATATACTCCTTAATTAGACATTAGTTAAATTATGCCAAAATAAGTGAAGTAATCATTGAGAAGGGAAATATTCCTTGGTTATTTAGTCGTGTATACTCATGCAGGTTCACACTTAAAATACAGCATTACTTTCAAGGCTGAAGGTCAGCCTCCTCAGATTTTAAATAATGAAGATCTGTGATAACAATGTGATGTATAAGGAAAATGTGACTTTGTTTCCTTTTTAGTCTTTCTTTCCTGTTTTCAATGGATATGTTTCCTTCAACAATGACACGATGGATTCTGCCAATAAAAACAACCAAAGTTTAAAATCTGGAAAATTTCAATGGGGTTGAGAGTTTATTTTTTGTGCTTTTGAGGGTGAATCGTCAAAACCTGCAGCTGCCTGAACAGATAGAAGATGAAGTTCTAAGACCTTCCTTAGATAGTACTGACCATTCATTATTCACTGTATACTTTAGAGGTCTGAAGTATAAGACAGTCATAATTCAACATTGGGATAGTTCTGAGGCAGCAATTTCACTTAAATATTTAAATTATCTGCCACCTGTTACAATGTTGCTAAGAAAGACCACATTTAGTAGTAGGGAAAGATTAAAAATAAAAATAAGTGGTCTTTTTGCTTCTAGGAACATAAAATCCTCAAGCAAAGTGTGATTAAGCAGTACCAATAATGTCATGTTATAAGGAAATAAAAGGCCTTTTAGAGGTCGAATTAGGTCCCTAATACAGTTATAAATGTTATGATGATTCATTGATAGAACAGAGGCCCTGCTTATACTTGGGAGCAGAATGGGAAAGAACTATTCCTGACAAAGATGTGCTGTGAACTGCTGAGTCTGTGGGGTTTTATTGATTCTGTGTACCTTATAAAGCCAATTAATTTCTTCTCGCAATGAAATATTTTTAGCTTCTTGGATAAAATTGTTTACATTTAAAAATGCAGGTGGATTGATAGTGCTTATTTAAACACCAAAAGCCTGGAATATTCAATGTGCAAAATATACTCGTATTTTTATTTCATCTTTTAATTTAGCTTGTCCCTTATCCCCACTCTTGTGGGAAATGTCCATAATACCTCTACTTTATGTTCATTTTTATACTTCCCATGTCCTCTGTTTTTCAGTCTGTACAAATAAGCTTAGGTTGAAAGGAATAACTATAAATTACAAACCATTGCATACAATAAATAAATACATGCATTTATTTAAAAGTAAATAAAATGTGTGCAAAACTTAACTGCCACTTCTTCCCTACTCTTTTCTGTTTTGTTTGTTGAAGTTTAAAGGGCTTGGCTTTAAACTTGGCTTGCTTTTTTGCTCTTCAGGAACATAAAAACCCCTTTGCATGACCATCCTACCAACCTGGAGTAATGCACATTAAAATAAATTAATGAAGGATTAAGAATAGTTCACAAGAAGAGGGCTTTTGTAAAATGATAGTTTTTGAAGACATGCAAGCAATGAAATTTCTCAGCCACTAAAGGACAGTCCTTAATGTTTTGTAGTAATTATTGAACTTTTTTTTTTTTTGAGAGCTCCACCTCTTTCGTTTAGTAATAAAAAATGGCAAAAAAAAAAAAAAAAAAAAAAAGGAAGAAAGGAATGTGAGTCAGCCAGCCAAAACCACACAGCAATGCCTGGCAAAGCTGACTAAATTAGCATATGCTAGACTGAGTATTTCCCTCTGTTGTTACATAATCCCTTTCTAATAGGAAATCAGTTCTCATACTTAACCCTTTTGGAAAGATGAGAATTCTCCTATTGTTATATTTTTGGCTTTGCTTACTTTATTTTCTCGCAAATTGTGTAAATCATCTATTGAAGGGCTTTTATATCAAGCCCTTTTTTTTCTTATCCAGTCTCCTGTATACAAGTGTTCCATTCTGTGTTCAACTTCGGAATTCAAGGAGCAACTTCTCTATAGCCTTCTCTGAGAGGATCTAATTAGCATCTGAGTCTCCCTTTACTCATGTGCAGCTTTCTTTAGAAAATACATTAGTTCTATGAGGTTTCCCTGAGGATTCATAATACTCTAGTTTGTTACATGTACTGTGATATTCAGTGTGCCTTAATTATGCACGTGTCCTCATTTCAAAGCCTTTTCAGGGATCTTATGGGATAGAACAGGGGTCTAGCTGTACGTTCATTGTCACTTATTAATGTGTAGGTGGTATTCAAAAGAGGTTGTTCCTGAAGGCAATTATATATCCATGGCACTGATATAGTAAGCTGTTACTCACATTCTGTATTTACTATTGTCTCTGCCAAAGCAGAATTAGGTTTACCATTGTGATACATAATATGGTATTTGTTATTTCTAAATAGTTCTTTGCTCTAGGAATGAAATAAAATAAGTCAAAAAGTGTATCATTTCCTCCGAATAAGAGACTGTTCCTTTTACTCTTTCTACTGACAAGAAGAATAAAAAAAATTGTGCCTATGTCAATAGTCTGCTCCCTAACTAGCCCATTAACACATTTTGCTATGGTGGGGTTCTGATGTTTTGCTGGTTATCGTGTGAGGCTATAGATTTTTAGATATCATTAATTGCCTGCGATCTTTATGGACTGTCAAGCGTCAGTGCAGAGCCGAAATTGAGACATGATATCTTTCGATAGTTATTTGCATGAAAGTAGAACACTGTGAGCATTTAATGGGAGAAGAGAGAATTCTAAAATCTGTTTAAAAGATATTTTTATCTGTGGATGGAATATTAGAATTGGCTTGTTTAGTTCATGCTGTCATTTATAAACACAGATTGCTGGCATTAATCATATTAAGGTGCTTTTGTATTATGTTCTTTCTTCTTGTTTATTTTTTTAATTGTGTTCTTTTACTTACACATATCACCATGCTTTCCATAAGCCATAAAAATATAGGTTTAATCTATAAATATGACTTTTTAAAATTTTATGCTTAGACATTGAAAACCTTTTATTAACTATTTCAGTGATAAATTGTTTCATTATTTTATACTTACATATTTTAAAGCCATTTACAGCTTAAAAACTGCTGGCAGTACCTACTATCTATAGGGCTGTCTGATATGTTTGTTTAAATAGACAAAAAAATGTCATTTGACTTTTATTGATTATTATGAACATTTATGTTTTTCTAGTGCTTGAAGAACTAAGCCTTTTTTAATTTTGTCCAGTCTATGATCTATATAACCTGTTGACATGTTTGTATTAGAGCATTTTTGAAGATTATGTGCTTAGGTCTCCCCGAGAGTGTAAGGTAGATACCATAGACTTCATTTTAATCTAAGTACATCTTAGTGGGGCTGTATCTTTTTAAAAATAATTTCATCCCATTGGTGGATAAGCTGCCTTCCAATACAGTTAATAATGATACAATTATTTAATTGGAGACAGATACTTTCATATTTTATGTACTTAAATTACAACTGTCAACATGTCAAATAGTCTTCTGGATAGAATAAATATTTGGTGTGAATTTTTACTTATATATAATATACAAGGCAATAAAAGGAGATTCTAAGAACAGTCAAGAATTCTAAGCTCTGATGTACTTGGGAAAACTGTCGATTCACATTGCTTTCAGGTGTGGCAGTCAGTTTAAATTTACACTGCGGACATTCCTCTCAAGTTCTAAGTCTTTCTGATTTCTTTGGGGGTAAACACATCATTTTTGTCTTCCTACAGATTTCTATTTCCAGTTCCCAGAGTATTCTTGATGATGAGCTTATTTAAACCCAAGCACTGCTCCTTCTCCTTCTACTTCTAATAGCTGTCATTTCCAGATAAATGTATCAACAAGGAGGAATTAAAAACTGACCTTGATCCAAGAGATTATGAATACACTGACCTGCTTTTGTTATTGCCAAGCTTCAGAGAGGCATTCTCTGATTAGTCCCTAAAGTAGGGGAGATTTAGGGTGCATTCTCAGTTAGCTGACAGAGCTGCTTTTCAAAATTGTGCAAAATATTGTTGCTGTTTTTTTAAATGCTTAGTCATGTGTCTGCATTTGAAGACCCATGCTAGTTATGATGCATTTGTTTTATTTCTCTTTTAACATTTGAAAAGCAGAGGATGGTAAGATGAGAATATTAACTGTTTTCGGAAGAAAATTTTAAATCGTCATTGAGACCCCAAGACTGAGAGAAAAAAGGTTATAAGGTTTGCAGTAACTACATTTCAATGGAAAATGTCTTAAGAATGCTTTTCCTAAAACTCCCAGCAAAATACAGCTTTTCTTAAGACATTTTTTGCTTTCCTTGCATTTCAAAATTCAGCTTCCCAGATGTATTTTAGAGTCTTGACTGTTTCATGACTCAGTATTTGAAAAAAAGTTATTAATTAAGCTAACTTAATATTTACTCATGACCAGGTTCTAAAACCACACTCCTGTAGAACCATACCTTATAAGTCATTACTCAGAGTAGATTCAAGTTGCTTACTTTATTGAGGATTTTGGTAGAATTGATATTAATGATTATATTTTCCCAGTGACTTTACTTGTACTTCAGCCTCACGTTTATTAAAATGAACCACAAGACAAGAAGCTTCCATTTCTAAAGTGGCATCTCCTTGGTGAGTACTGATTCACCTCCCAGACACCCAGGAGTAAAAGACAAAGTGGTTTGGGAAGCAAATTTTGGCTGACTATTCATTTACAAAAAAGCATTTTAATATATCACTGGTTTATGTTTGTAATATTCACATCATTCTAATAAATGTATAGTAAGATGTGACCATTTAATATTTTAAATGTAACCACATAGTATCTGAAATATCACCTTTCTCAGACATTTCATCATAACCTACTCAGCAGCTCAGAGAAATGTAAAGATGAGAGACATCTTTTTTCTTGAGACTTTAAACACTAAAGCATTTTAGGACAATGTTGTACAGAGTTCTCAAATTATGACAATGTCCATGAATTCATCAAGATGATATTGCAGTAGAATTGTCCTTACAGAAAGATGTTGACTAAGTAAAACCAATACCAGATAATTGCCTGTCTACTGGTTTACTTTAATTTTTTTATTCTACTATGGATATACTATAAATTAGGTAACATTAATGATGTTTAAAACTCCTATCATTCACTTATATATAATAGATGGAGCAATTAAAACTTAAAAAGCTAATAGCTTTTGGAGGTCTTACAGAGGTCACAAGTTAGATTTTAATTTTTGTCTCATTTTACCCCCAAATTTTGTTATCTATAGACAGACCCTCAATAAGACAGAACACATTGTCCTGAAGGATATACTAGCATTCATGTACCTGCAGTAATAAATGTGTTTAATGAGCTTGGGCAGACTAAAGAAATTAATCTCTTCTAATTTAATAATGCCTTATTATCACATAAGACCATGTCACCCAGTGGTCCGGTGACAGTGTGACTGATGATAGAGTGTGGCTGTAACGTGTAGGACTCATCCTTGATGTTGATAGGAGTTATAGATATTGTTGAACTGAACAACAGCTTCCACGTAAGGGAAGTGTGGGTGGCCTGGTGCATGTCCTCACCTTTGCAGTGAGTATTGTTGATTTTGTGGAAGAAAGGTATTATCATACCAATACTTAAAATTCTGGAACTTTCCTGAAGTGGAAACACATTATTGTGGGAACTATAGGCATTGGCCCTCATTCCATTTTCTTAGAGACCTTCATTTGGTTCACTTTCTTGAAGCTTTGTTTTTGTCTCTATTTAGAGGTTGAAATGACTTTTCTCTGATTCATGACAGGAATGTTAGAAATGGTAGGCCAGGTCCACCTTTCCCCTTAAAGCCACTCTGTAGTCGAGTCAGCATAGCAGTTTGTCTGCCTTAGCAAAAAATTAACTTCTTATTTGTCTATCATTCATTATTCTGTATTTAAATATTTCACTCAGATCTGTGTGACAACATAAGTTTCAGACATTTTCATTCTCTATTGGTATCATTTGTCAATTAATTTTATAGCCACCAGTTTGAGTTTGAATTAAAAACACTTCTTACTAAACCATATTTGTATCTCATCCCCCAAGTTTATAACTTTAGTGGTAGAGACATAGCTCAGCTGAGTACCAGAGCCCATACTGCTCTTGCAGATGACGTCTGGCTCCTACCACCTGCTCGCCATATCACAACCTTCTGTACCTCGAGCTGCAGTGGACTTCATATCATCTTGTGGTTTCCTTGGGTGTCAAGCATGCATGTGGTCCACATACATCCATGAAGACAAATACTTGTGCACAGTTTTTAAAAAGTTAAGACTTTGCTGATGTATTAATGATATCTATTATTAGAATTGAACTTAATTCTAATCTGTAATTTTGAGTTTAAGTATCACTTATCTGTAGACTCAATGTCTATGTAAAGAATTATTAAAACAACTTTTTTACTAACCTTTGCTTTCCTGGAGCATAATTTGTCCATCAGTTGTTGAAGTCCTAGGCATATGGCTGAACAAGGTTGAAACAGTCTCTGTCCTTATGGAGCCTCCAGTCTATGGGAAAACACATAATAAAATACCAAAGGATGTAACACGTTCTATTCTTGAGAATTAAAAATAAATTCTCTTCCTACTGCAGTATCTTTTCAAGAGTAACCAAATGTGAACATATCCACCGATGGTGAAATCACCGATTTAACAACAGTGGCATAAAATTCACTGGGCTTTTAACATTCCTTTATTTAAGGCTGGATTAAAGGGCTCTCATTTCTTCTTGCCCTTTATCCTGAAAACATTCTCACTATGATGCCAGTTTCTTTTCTGTCTGTTTTTTTTTTTTTTAAATTTTATTAACACAACTTGAAAGAAGCTGACAAGTGAACAAGAAACATTCAAGCATGCTCCATTCCAACTGATTTGTTCGAGAAGATGATTCATTTAATTTCATAAAGGCACAGCAGGCCTGAACACTAGCTGACCAGGTCAAAGGAAGGAATATTGAGGGGAGGGGACTGTGAGGAGGATCTATGCAACAAGCAACAATATTTAGTTTTTCAAAGCTGGAGTTCTGCTTGAGAAACTCTGATGTTGCCAGCCAGTCCTTTAAAGAGCTGCAGTGCCCCAGGGAAAACATTTTTAAAGTACCCTATCTAAACACAATGTTCCTTGTGCTATGTCGTGTGTGTGTGTGTGTGTGTGTGTGTGTGTGTGTGTGTGTGTGTAAAGACCTCAGCTCTTGCTCACATTATGATGCTTTGTGACTGATTACATTCTGTACTGTTACAACATGGCTTTTTGAGTCTGCTGATGAAACATCATTCTTGGAACCTACTTTCCAGCATAGTCTGCTCTGAATTTAACTGAAATCTGAGCCACTTAGAGAGCAAAGCTGGGGAACACTTGAACCTGCCATTAAATAACTTCAAAAATGAATTTTCACAGTAACTTAAAATATAGGGAAGAAAATATGTAACCACAGGGACAACCTATAAATGTTCTTGATATTTTATTCTTTCTGTCAACATTGCATCTCAATAACTAGAAAAGAGGGTTGACATCATAACTCTAACACAGTATATGTTTTTTCTCAGTATTATTTTTTTGCTGTCTAGGGCTAAATTTGGAACAGACAATATACATGTAATAGATAAAGTCACACTGTTCTATTTTTCTTGCTCTATACTTGAGAAGTTGTAATGGTAGTGGGCTAGTGTATATTTAGGGACTTATTTATTTGGATTACATACAACAGTAAAATGCACAGTTAGAAAAACTTCAGCTTACCCATTATCTTTAATTTCACTTTCTTTTTTATTTCATAAGAAACTTTTAAATTAAAGCAATTTAAGTAAATGCTGTGTTGCAGGTGATCATTTTCTGGAGTGTAGTTTCATACCAAATGATTTATTTTGAATGTGTGCTCGGTTTGACAGAGTGAGAGATGCATTCTTAGAAACTGTTACAGAGGGATCTAGGTGGTGCTGTTCTGTCATCTTCGAGTCTTGAGTCTTCCTGGCTGCTGCCTTGGCCCTGCTCTAGGTGTGTTAAACACTGTCAGGTAGTAAGTTAAGACATATGCTGGTCTTCTATTGATGTTAGAATCTCGACTAATTGACCAAGGACACAATGCTTTTAGACTTCTGTTTTCAGAAATATTTCCGAACATTAAGCCGTTTTTCCTAAGCAGGAGGATATGCCACGCTTCTTTCGCGTCTTTAATATTTAAGATATGTTACGTTTTCCAATCATCCAGGTTTTGGTTCTATGTCTTTTTAAACCTTTGCCCTTGGCCTTTTATTTGACAAAACTCCTTCGAATTATTTGAATTGGAATTTAAAGTGCTGACGTTTTGTATAGTTTTAGAGCTGATTTAATCTAAAATACTGACAGTATATAAACTATTTCTTGCCCCTCTTTCTCTCCTCTCTGTGTATATACATTTATATACATATGTACGTCTACACACACACTGGAATCTTTGTTGTATATTTTCTTGTTCTGAATTACACCTATCTCAGATACTGTGACACTTCAAGAATGCAAAGAAAACTAAGTATTACAGTTTCCTCTAGAAATATATTATGTTCTTCATAAGAAACTATAAATTAAGTACAAATGACAAAATATCAGTGATTTGGTAATTTCATTTATTAAGAATTTATCATCAAATTCATTCAACAGTGAAGCTCTGGTTGTTAGATAATGATGTTGCTGTGGTCTCCCTGTATACTTCCATGTAAGATCATTTCAACAGAGCAGGACCATTTTGTCTTTTTTTTTTTTTTTTTTCCTGATGTAATTGTTCCAATTGTCTTTAAGAACACAAAATCATTAAGAATTACCTTAACAAAACAGTGAGTGTTACCTTAACAAATTAGTGAGTAATAAAAGAGTGAGGTAGAAGACTCTTTGTATTTCCACTATCTTCTAAATCCTTTATCAGTGGAACACAGAATAATTAAGTAGTGTTTCAAATGGTTCACTGTGCTCCATTTATGGTATGATAAGGTAATTTGTGAGATGAGCATCTTCTAGTATAGCAACAATAAATGAATATCTGCTAGACTCCTGAGCCTATATCTCTTTGGCATTTCTAAATAAAATGAAATCACAATATCTGAAGAGTCCAGATGGTGAAAACTTCAGAAATAGAATTATTAATTTAAAAAAACAACAACTTCCTTTTCTACAGTGTGAAGGTTAACATAGAACGGGTTAGATATTGCCTACCAAAGATTGCCAAAAACATTAGTAAGTAAAAAAAAAAAGAAGTATTTTCATTAGAAAGTCAGAATTATGTTAGAGATAATAATGTTATTAAAATATTTTATAATTTTTAAATGCAATCATTGTAACAGATAAAGATAATATCATAAAATGGGAACTTCCCTGATATTTATAGATTTTTCAACTCAGAATACTCATGAAATTCTGAGAGCAATGAGAGATCTATGAAATAGTTTGAAGTGGGAGGAAAGAAAAAGATAAATGAAAATATTGTACTACCATCTCCCAAAATGAAAGAAACAACTTAAAAAGTAAATGTAAAAATATATTTCATATCAGAACTTTGACTCGTGTTTTGTAAAATGACATTTTAAAAAGTGGGAACATTGTCTAATGTCTGCAAAAAAGACTTCAGCCTTAATACAATAGATACTAGATTTCCCTTGTGGAAAGCATCGTTAGACTAAAGCATGGGCCTATACCTTATTTTTAAATCTATAAAATTTGGTGAAAATTTTCCAACTGAATATATTGAAATTTTCTTTTTCGTCTAAGATGAAGTATTTTTTATTCATTTGGTTTCTCAAGTATTATAAAGCTTATAAATTATCTGATGATTAGTTATAATTTGAAGGCAAAATTAGATGGGAAAAAGCTCATACATTTCTCCTTGGACCAAGGCTATAGTATATCATGTAAATATCAGGAAACAGGAAAGCATTACAGAGAATACTTGGGAGGAAGAAGGAGATCAATGAGAATGGGAAGGAGATAAGTCATGACAATGTGTTTGTGGTGAGTATGGTGAACACACATCATGTACATGCATGGGAATGTCAAAATGGAACTCATGGTATGTAATTAGTTTATACTAGTACAATTTTTAAATGCTTGGTGCATTTTTCTATCATTTCTTATGATTAGCTTTTATTTCTTGGAGGCCTTTCATCAGAATAAGAAGAGACAATGCCACGTAATTATTTTTCATGATGGTTAATCTTTGGCAATATGGCATAACCATTGAGTACACATGATCAATAGTGACAAGCAGATGGCCCTGGTGTGTCATTTTAGTTTCCCAAAGGTTTCTACAGAAACTTCTCCAAAGGCTTTGTTTCATCTTTCTTTGTTTCATCAATGATAAAAGATTTATGTCTCATGGAACTAAAGGTGTTTTCTCTTTAAAGGGGAGACTAAAAAAACAACAAAAGCCAAACCAACAATAAGTAGGGAATTCTGAGTTTCTTTGAGATCAAAAACAGCAAAGCTAGCAACCCAGCTAAAGAAAAGCCTGATGGTAATTAAGAGGATAAAAGCAAGAGTGTCATAGGATAACATAGATATTTTATACCTTTTATGCATATTTTATTAGTGTGATACAAAATAGTCTCCTAGGAAGATTTGATATATAATTATATCCCAAATCCACAAACCAATGTCTAGTGGACTCATTAGTCACTGACATTGTAAACTGGTGTTAATGATGCGAAAGATTTAATTAGAACTCAGTACAAACTTGGGGTTTTCTTTCATTTCCTATGTTTGGTACCCAATAGTACTAGAAGATCACTGCTAACACAGAACCTTATGAACATCAACATGTAAACACAAGTGAACTTCACCATACACAACTGAAGTGAAGCCATGAATCACTATCACAGAAAATATCTTACCACAACATTTACATACATTTTACCCGCAATGTAGATCAATGTTGACCCTTTCTAAATATATTTTCACTAGTTGCTTTTGATTGGTTCATGACCTAAATGGTCTCCAAATGAAGGGACATAGTATGTAGACCCTAGTTTTATTTTAAAGTGACTCTCTGAAGAGACTCTTATTCTGGCTTTGCAATTGACAAGTGGTCAATTTCTCAAAATAGGTACATGTGATAGATGTGTAGCTAGTAGATATAATTGCAGAAATAGAACTGTTCTTAAAAACAGAGACTTAGTTCCATTTCACTGAGTTGTTCCCACAAGATAAAGACAAAAAAAAAAAAAAAAAAAAAAAAAAGTTCCAAAAGCAGTCTCTGAATTTACTTCCTAAGGTGTCACTTGCCAGGCATTTCAAAGGGAACAATGCCTGGTAGCAATTAAGAAATCCTTAAATCTGACAAGAACACGACATTTAGGGAAGCTGCCTTCTTTATCCAAAAATATAAGTAAAAGATTGTTGAAAAACAAGGGTCTTGGGAATAAAAAAAAAAAAAAAAAAAAGAACAAAGAAAGTAAAAAGGAAAGGAAGAAAAATAAGTTCTCTTTATTCATTTAAGTTTATATAATGTAAATGTGAGATGTGTAGTAAACATTAAGAATTGAGGATGGTTGTTACTGGAGAGATGGCTCAGTGGTTAAGAGCATTAGCTGCTTTTCCAGTAGACCCATGTTTGATTCTCAGTGCCCACATGGTGGCTAATGGCCATCTCTAACTCCAGTTCCAAGGAATCTGACAGTCACTTCTACAAGCACATGGTGCATAGACATACATGTACGCAAAACTCCCGTACACTCCCGTATAAAAGAAAAAGAAATGAGTGAGGTATCTTTACTGATGTAAGTATGAAGAGATGTGCTACTTAAAGCAGCCTGCTTCTTGTTAATGCATTGGAATCACTATCAAATTTACAGATATAAATTTGTTCCTCTTAATAACTTTGTAAATTGCTTGCTTTTTCTTGAATTGTTATCAATTACTTGTAAGCTTGGAGATTTCTAATTGTATCTTCAAGTTTAAGAACATTGCAACATAGTTTTCTGAAAGTTTTGGAGGCTGTGTTGATTTTTCATATAGTGAATAGAAATTCAAGTAATAGTATCTCAAAGCGCTAGTTAGTATTACTTACTATTGGTTACAATAGTAGACATGTTGTAATGCCTGATACTTCATCAGAAGGATTGCGCTGGTAGAGTATTTGTCATGGTACTCATTGTGTATGATTTAGAGCACAATACCACCTTTACGCATCATTTTAAAAAAGGAGAAGCTAGTGCTAAGTAGTTTGTTTACTGAAACGCCAGAACATTTTTTCCTTTGTAGAACATTTTTTTCCTTTGTAGTTTAGTTTAGTATAACATATGTGTGTGTGTGCTCACATATGCAAGCTTTGTAAAAGAAATGAGACTGAAATAATGGAACTGTAACTGAATTAAGTAGGGGAAAAATAAACTAAGGATCTTAATAGGTTATGTGGGAAAGTCTATAAAAGAAATAAGTTTTTGCACAATCAGATGAAAGTTTTAAATGAACTCTACAGCACTTTGGATTTAAAGGTGATCTCATTTCAACTCTATTTAAATCTTATTTTTAGAAGCTTCACAGTATAAATGGGAAGCACATGTTCAAGGCATCAGGAATGAATGTGGTGATTATGACTTTGCCACTGGCAGTCTCCATCACGGGGATGCTCTCTAGGTGTCAGGTGCTCCAAGGGTGTTACACTTGGATCCTCTCCAAATATCCTTTTCAGCTTCAAGATTGACTACATTTGAGCATCTAAATCAAAATAAGTGAAGTGTACAGCAAAGATTAGGGTGTGGTTATGTCTTTGGCATTAAGTGAAAATTTTTAATTAGACAAAGGTTTTATGAAAATTATGATATGTATTATACATAATGTTTATTAGATTCTGATGATAAAAAAATTATTTTCATTTATTTTCAAATGTTTTGTATATATGAAATGAAATGAATATTTTACAGTCTTATTATATAGATTTATAAATTAATAAATATTGTATTCAATCTCTTGTCTATAGCATGTGTGTGAATGTATAAACTTTTTTTGTGTTTCTAAACTTTTATCCTATTTTCTGTAAAGAGAGCTTTAATACAGGCATAATAAGTATTAATACAGTATTTGAAGAAATACTCATCTGGTGAAATATTTTTCTAAGAAACGTCTAGATTATTGGAAAATATAAGGTTTAAGTGTTGGCGTGGGAAATGGGCTTATATGCCCAAGAGACTCTAGTAAGGCAAGGGTATGTCATACCATAGTCCATAAATAAATTTCAATTTATTAAGACTCAAAACAAAAACAATACTCTTAATTTATTGCAAGAGCACTTAGATTTTTATTAAGAAATTATTTCCAGACTAGATTAATAGGCATTTTAGTGGGATCTTTTAAAATGTTTCCTGTGTCTAAAAGTGAAGGATTTATACTCTTATTTGATGGTATAAAGGTGTACCCTCTTCAAGGTAAAATAAGGAAGCTCAATGGCTTCAAATTCTGATGAAGCTCCTTATGAAACTGTACAGTTTGGAAGAAATCCAGAATTTCACATTAACCAAGTGTATTTTTTTTCTTAAAAATCCAAAGGCTTATTATTTTCATTTCTAAGTGTATAGTTAAATAAAGGTGTTATTGATTAATTTAGAGAGTATTTCGTAATAACCCTAATCATAATTGTACAAAAAGTAAAACTCCATTTGTCGTGGAGCAAGGCGAGTGCAGAGTGCTTGTGGGCGATGGAGGTCAGTTATCAACTTAATTCACTAACAACCCAGATGCCAGGCTACGCTGCCAAAACAGTGGCTTTCGACTCTGGCAGAAAGTCAGCTGCAGCTGCAAGGAACACACTTTTAATTCCCTCCTCCTTTTCCCCCAGACTCGTTGTTGTGAAGCCTGTGGATTTTACATTTGTCACAGAGAGGTCAGAATTGGGAAATGTAATTCTGGGTGATGATCACCTCACTTATGCTATTAGTGGGTTTCAAATGAATTCATTAGGAACAGCCAAATGTAAACAGATAAAGAGTGTATATGCCCATGTTAAATAATCTACATAGGTTCCAGAGTGTAACATGGTGAGATTTTTTTTCCCTGTTTTACATTCTATCTTCCTCATTTGAGGAGTCTCTGTTATAATAACAACAATAATAAATCATGTAAAGCTTCTGTTTTACATAATACTGTTTCCTGTATTTGGAGAAACAAAACCAGGGATGATGGGTTCAGAGGACAGTGCTAGAATATCAGTATAGAATCTATCATGCCTAGCCTCTCTGCTACTCATCTGTGTAGTATTATTGAACAAGAGGTTTTCCCTTACTGACATAAAGGTATTTTGCCTGATAAACAACAACTATGGTATTTACCTCATGGGGTATGTAGTTATCAAGGTGAATGATGTACACTCAAGAAATCATAGAATATTTAAGAAAGAATTTTTAAAAAAAATTAACAGTTCCAAACTTTTGTATGAAATCCTCAGAATTTTGGCTGTGGGTTATTCATAGATGGTTTACGCTTTATTTTTAACTAAGTAGTTTAGGAGTTAAAAGGACAACTAACCTGATGAGATAGCTTTGACTAACCTGGAAGTAACCACAGAAACATTTTAAAGACTATAAACACTGCATTCTTTCATTTCCAAGTTTGTTCAGGGTCAAGGTGCTAAAGAAAGACATGGCTCAGGAAGATGAAGGGAAGAATCCTGATATAGTATATTCTTGTTAGAAAACATTTATATGATTACTGGTTGAGAAAGCTCAATCACTTGCTTTTGAGCACCCTACAGTGTGTCTGCCGTTCACTCTAGAAAGCTTGTTTTTCAACTTTCTTTTCCTTCTTCTTTCCTTTCCTTTCCTTTTTTTCCCCTCCAATATTTTCTTCTCTGGAAGTACATCATGAGTGACTCCATCCATACTATTTCTTTGTTGAAAGTATTAAGCTTATTCCTGGAGTCATTTGACATTGGTACAAATGAATTTCATAAATGAAGTGAGATCAAACATCAACCCTGTAGTGAACAATTATACACAAGTATGAGCTGCTGATAAGGGTTAAGAACCTCCACAGCCCTGCATAGCCAGCATCAATACAGTCTTGCAATGCCAGCATCAGTGCAGTCCTGCAATGCTGGCATCAATACAGTCCTACAACACCAGCACCAATAGTCTTGCAATGCGGCATCAGTGCAGTCCTGCATGGCCAGCATCAAGGGTAATTGTATTTTGGTGGAGAACACTGTTTAAGGAGTGTAGAAATCTTTGCTTATGCTGCTTTACACTCTTGTTTTAAATAACACACACACACACACACACACCACACCACATTGTGTCATATAAATAATACAATAGATTTTTCACATGGCCATTCTAGGATATACAGCTGATATGCTTTGCCCATTTTGGAGATACGAAAATTGGTGGCAGTAGACTGGAGTAGTGTGTGGATTTGCTTGTTTTGCTTGTGTCACATTGGAAGGACATCTTTTCAGAGACATAGTAGCTCGTTTAGGATTCTTCATAGGATGAAGGTCATATTTTGGCCAGTTTTTTATGAATAAATGAAATTTTTGTGTTTTTAGGGATATATGCAAATTCACATTTTCATATTTTGAATTAAAATAAGGCCAAAATAGTCTTATGTATGTATATAACTTCTTTATTATCTATATACACGTGTCTGTGTTAATGTAAACTATTTAATCATAAGCCTAAAAAGTGAAACACATTCTGACAAATATTTAAACTAATTTTCTCTTTGATTTTTATTATTCAGTCTATTAAATGCTTTGAAAACTGAATGAATATTATAGAAAAGGACAATAAATGGATTTAGATATAGGAAAGGTTTAAGAATTGATAGTCTATATATTTTAAATCTGTGAAATCTGTGTGGGCACTAGGCCAGTAATATATAATTTTTGTTCCTTCTAAGAATTTATCAGAATTTGAGGTAGGTCTTAAATATATAATTCTGAATATAAAAATATAAAATTTGTTTAAGAGAAATGCAAATTTTTATTACTCTCTTATAATGACTAATTTGACTAATTTAGTATTTTACATATGTCAAACATTAAAATATAAAATGGAGGGGCTGGGGATTTAGCTCAGTGGTAGAGCACTTGCCTAGCAAGCGCAAGGCCCTGGGTTTGGTCCTCAGCTCTCTCTCTCTCTCTCTCTCTCTCTCTCTCTCTCTATATATATATATATATATATATATATATATATATATATATATATATATTAAATGGCAATTACTGAAATATGATAATAATTGCAAAGTCTATACTTTTGAAATGTCTTGTAAACTCACCTAATGAGACTTTTAAAATTTTATCTCTTTGGAAATTAGATGGAGCTATTCCCCTGTTTGAATATTAACACCTTGGCATTTTCTTTACATATAATTTTTGCCTTTAATCAAAGACCACTAAAATTTGAAGTAAGTTGTCATTTATCAGCTTCTTAATCTTTCAATGACTGTAATAAATATTATATCTTTTTATCTGTAGTTATCATTCACAAAATAATAACAACAAAAATGAAATCCATTTGTTTCCTCTCTTGGAGGTTCCCTATGTGTGTCTCTCTGTGTGTCTTAACAAATATATATTCTTTTAAAATGCATGCTTTATTGTTCTTCATATGGAATTTTACTATCATGTTCAAATTTCATAAATAACATTTTTTATAAAACAAATAAAGTGAGAAATCAAGTGATTGAGGAGGTTGCTGGTGAAATAATTCTGGCACATTGCTGGGAAAGCTTCCTATATTTTCCTGTGCAACGTTCTGTTCTTAGAGGTGTCAACAATCATTGTCTACCTCCTCCTTCTTTCTGCCTACAGCCAGACAGGAAATCAGGAAATGAAGAGGACTACTCTACATACAATGGCCTTCAGTGAATATTATTGATGACTAGACACCTGCTCCAATGTAAAGGCATTTAATCCATATTATTTTGGCTTTTAACTTGTCAACTGAGATGTGGCAGCCAGAAGAGGTTTCTGTCAAACAATAGCCTTTGCATTGCATTAGAATTTTTATTTTTCATTCTTGCACACCATGAGTGGGCTTTGAAATACCATAAATGATTTTTAGCTCTGTAAAGATGGACCGAGAAAAATATGCTGTCTATGCAAACATTCAGAATACTCGTTATTGTTACTTGAAAATTATGGCTTCAGAAGCTTTAGTTGATAGATAAAATACCTAATCTTTTCAATCATTTTTGACTGTCCATTTCCTTAAAATTTTTTCCAGTTGTGGCTTATCCATACTTGCTATGGATGCAACAGTAATAATTTTGTATGTTTGTATTTAATTTTGAAGAATATTTAAAGAGAATTAAAACACAGAATCCCTCCCCTGCTTCCCCCCCCCCCCCCCAAAAAAGGAGCATACTGAACTCATACATCAGGAGATGGAGGCAGTGAGATCCTCTACTACAGAAATGCAGTGTCTCCTCAGCCTCGGCTACACTCTTTTCTACACAAGCCACCAATGTTATAACCTAAGAAGTCAGTTTTCTCAGCATGCTAAAACAAACACATGCAGGGTGGTGGTAGTACATGCCTTTAATCCCAGTCCTTTGGAGGCAGAGGCAGGCAGATCTCGATGAGTTCAGGGTCGGTCTGGAAAACAGTGAGTTCCTGTATAGTCAGGTCTACACAGAAAACCCCTGCCTTGAAAACCAACCAACCAAACAAACAAATAAGAAAAAAAAAACAACACAAAACAACAAAAACCAAACAAAACCCCACGTTTATCCCTGGCTTTCCTGTCTATGATAGGAACATAAACACTGCATGAGTCAGCTTTGGACATGAGAACACCATGCACCCAGTATATTGAGGAAATGACTTTTGACATGTATAATAAGTTTCACAAACAACTAGAAAATTCTTAAAATTTTAACAAACTTTTTCTATAAAGTTTTATACTTTATTCCATGGAAAAGCTAAAAATATTTCCTCATTTCAGGAACATATAACCTGGAACCTAGTATATCACAGAGACTTCTTCAAGATGTTAGAGCTCTATTGTCTCTCACATAGTTGTTATTAGAAATGCACATTCCCACGATTTCTTCCACTTAGTTTTACAATTAATGTTCAAAATGCAGGATCAAAAGAGAAAAGGGTGTTTATACAAACTCACCGTGTTTTTAGCAAGGCATAATCTAGAGCTGGGAGCCCAGTGCTGACTTGTCAGAATACCCCACCTGAGCATAATGCCTTATATTTAATTCCTTTTTGAATGTCTTTGAAAGAAGATAGATGTTCATAAGCATAATATGTACAGAAGCTGAATTCATTATCTAAGTCATTTTCCCTCTCCATCCCTAGTGTTTCTGTATCTCATCGCTAGCTACCCAAATGTTCAAGTTGAGGAAACACTTGATTTGCTTCCCTTGTCTGTCTCAGATACGTTGGCAAAAGCTTAACCCACAGCTTCTATATGTTGCTTTTGTAGGTGGAGGTTTTCCGGGTCCCACAAAGGCCCCATCGCAGCTCAGACCCAAATGAACACACAGAGGCTTATATTAATTACAAACTGCATGGCCTAATGGCTCAGGCTTCTTGTTAGTTTTGTTTGTTTGTTTGTTTTTCTTTTCTTTTTTCTGATTCAGGGTTTCTCCTCTGTGTAGTTTGGTGCCTTTCCTGGAACTCACTTGATAGACCAGGCTGGCCTCGAACTCACAGAGATCAGCCTGCCTTTGCCTCCTGAGTGCTGGGATTAAAGGCGTGTGCCACCACCGCCTGGCTAGCTCTTACATCTTAAATTAACCCATTTCTATGAATTTATACTTTGCCATATGGCTTGTAGCTTTCCAGTACTTTTATATCTTGCTTCTCTTGACAGTGGCTAGCAGCATCTCCCTGCTGTCTTCCTCCTTCCTCTCTCTTTAGTTACACTGTCCCGCCTAACCTTATTCTGCCTCACCATTGACCAAACAGCTTTGTTTATCAACCAATCAGAGCAACACACATTCACAGCATACAGAAGGGCATCACCAATCACTGTTTTCTTTTTCACACGTGTGTGATAACCTTGTCTGCTCCCTGCTTGTTTTATCTTTCGGTTATGTTCCCTTTCAGCAGTCTGTCCCCATTTCCTTCCACCTCCCTTTTATCTTATTCTCAAAAATAAAAGAACAGATTTTTTTTTTTTTTTATGAGACACTCTATATAGGACCAGCTTTTTGAACATCAATTAAAGCACAACGTAGTTAGGTTTATATAAAGGACATTGGCATCGTTCCCTCAAATGCCAGCCACTGGTAGCCACGTATAGTCACTCACTGAGAATCCCACTTCCAATGAAACTGCAACCCTTCCAAATCCACACACACCTTAGGACCTTGTGAGTATACATAATGCCAGACATGTCAGAAAATAAAGTAATGTTGAAAATAAGAAATATTTGATGCACAAAGCTTTACAAGAAAGAATTCTTTAGGGGAAAATTTAATAGGCAGTGAGGTTGTGAATCAATTTCTTTTTAGACACCATAAGAAAGAAACATAACAAAACCAGAGGAAATATTTGTAGTGTTTCCTAAAAGTGTTCATGCTCTCAGCTGGAGAATTATGGTTCTAAATATGATCAATTCTAATTTTAATTGTGTAGCTCTTTATTTAGATACCGAGTTGTGAATTTTTATAGGTGTGTATATTTGCATATCATGCTAACATTTTAACATATTGTCAGTAATATTATTTTAATACCTTATGAACTTTGCCATACTTATAATTTAGTATTCACAATTAACACATCTATAGTGCATCAGTGCTCCGGCCAGCAGGTATTTTGATTCTTAATTAAACTCAAGAAATATGAATCAAAATGTTGATCAGAATGATTTTAATAATGTCACAGATAATGCTTCAAATATAACCAGATATATTATGTCATATACACATTTAAATAACAGTATGAATAAACTATAACCTGACATATTTAGGTACATTAATAGTTAGACAATAGAAAGACTTTAGAACATAGCTCTGCAGCTAAGCTGATATAGTATAAAAAGTATTAGTTTGTTCTTTTTCAGAGATTTGAATCACTCTAGAGATTAATTTTTAATTGTGGCTCATTAATAATAATGAAGGTGAGTAGAGAAAAATGCACATCCATCAATGTTTGCTTCTTTGATACTAAGTGATTATACATACTCCATTGAAGATATTTTATATATTCTGCACAGTTCCAGATGTATAGGAAATGAGCCATAATGTCACTAAAAGCAAAGTATTTCATGCTATTTTTCACTCGAATAAAAGCAGTTATTGCAGTGGCATTGCTGACCTGATAATTGCTAACGAGTCAAAATGGCTGTACTTCAGTTAATGCACCAGTCAGTGAAGTACCTTCAATGCAATTAAAAGCTTCTAATCTAACCAAAGAAATGGTCTTATCCATATTGACCACTTTAAATTCAGACTATGATTTCATATTTTTAAAGTGGTCCCTGGCTTAGTTGACCCCATTAGTGGGAAGCAGCTTTCCTTTGACACAGCTGGTGGCTGCTGAGTAAGCATTTCTAAAAAAAAAAATGTCGGCATGAACTTCATCAGACGGCATTGCCTAATTTCGAAGAAGTCATCAGGGTTCATGAAAATCAAGATGATTAACCGTGGAGATTAAGGAATCACTAAAGGGAAGTGAGGAATGATAAATAATTTAGTAGGGTGGAAGTAGTCACTGCATTTGAAAGAAACTTGATAATAACTTTTATGCAAGGAGATACTTATTTGAAATCTATCAAGTGTGTGACCTTACTTGATAAGTGATTAGATTTTTTTTCCTCTTTAGTTTTAGTCTTGCCATTAATTATTTCACTGACAGTTTCATGTATCTGACTGGTGGAATTTAATTTGTAACGACCATATGTCCTTGCATGAAGTGGTACTATATCCAGACCATGCTCTACTCTGCTAAAGGAAATGAAATTTTCAATGAATGTACAGAGGATATTGATGGTGTTTTACTGGATTCACTTAAAGGGAAAAAGAAGCCTCATTATTTTTAAAATATGAGAACAGACACTGGAGTATAGATTTAAAAAAAAAATCTTACCCGTGTTTAGAATACTAGTCAGACTTATGAAATACAGATAAAAAAGCTGATCAAATTTTAATAGTGTCACAAGTTACATTTTAAAATACAATCAGGTATATTTTTCTTACATTAATATTACATGACAGTTTGAAAACTTGAACTGTAACTAGACATATTGATATCAATGTTTAGATACTATCACAAGGATTTTAATTATAACTAGGAGGTTAAACTGAGAGTGATAAAGCAGACTGTGCCACTAAATTTTTGATTTTGTGTTTCATGTTGTTTTTATTATGAGTAGAGCAAGCGCTCAGGTTTGGGCTACAACATGCACATTGTGTCACCATGCTGAATCACCAGATGCCCTCTTAAAGTGACACTTGCCCTTCTCATTCACAGAAAATTCAAGGAGAGTCTTCCCAAGGAATTCTAGCCAGGTGTCTTTTGTGCTATGCGTTCATTTCCCTCATTGTCTGTTGTCTCTTAAAGAATTTTCCTCTCATACCCTGAGTTCCTATTCTGCAGAACTCTTGAGTCTACTACCAATTTGAACATATTGCCCAGCACATTGTAGGCCTTATATAGGATAGTTTTCCCTATAAACAAAGTGAAGGTACTATTTATCCTCTACATTAATATATGAACTACAGAAATTTGTCAGTTTCCCACTGATAGTGTGAAATGTGTACAATTAGTTAATCTCAAAGCTGTGTAGATTTTAACAACCGTGGTAGTAACTCTGATTATTAATGTATATTTACTAAAAGTTCTGGTGTATATAGAACTTCCTAAGCTGTCAGCAACTGTATTTGTTTATGCCTACCCCAGCTGTCTCCCAGACTCCCTAGACCATGCAGTGACTTCCCATCTCCTAATGTACCACAACTGTTCTGGGCTGCATCTGTTTTCCTAATTGGTGGAACTGATAAGGATAAATGAGCATCATTCTCCCCCTGCAGGGTTGTGTGGGCTGTCACAAATGTACTGAACACTTAGGGATGAAAAAGGAGAATGACCACTAGGGAAGATGGTAATTTGGAACTGGGGCCACAGACTTGGAGAAACAAAACAAAAGTAAAATGAGTACACCTAGGTTGCTTTAGCAACACTCTTCAACATCCCCACCCACTTCTGATCGCCTTCCAGACAGAGCCAGGCTGGTTGTAGCCTTTGTGCTTTCTTTCAGCCTGCTCTGGAGGGTCTGGGAGGCACAGAGAGACCATTCCCTTTCCCAAAAGGACATTACACTGCATCCCAGGTATAGAATCCTTTTTGATACACACCAGCCTCTGTAATGTGCCTTTTAAATATGGTTTCTGTTTCCTTTCCCTTCACAGCATACCTTTGTGACATTGGGCTTGGGTCGAGTTGCATTAATGCTTCCCTGTGTTATTTTTGTAACATCCACTCAGTAGCGTGCTTCTCTATTCACTCATTGATGATGAGAGATTTTCTATCTTTCATTCACTGCCCCATCTATGGCTTGAATCATAATCCATATCTACATTAAATATTTAGGTAATATCTGTTTTCAACAGTGAATTTGATCCACAAGAAATACAGCTATTTTTGTACTTATCTTACATGCATCAAATTATATAAGATCAATCATAACATTTTTCTTTTGTTTCATTGATTTAAAACACTTATTAAGCATCTACTTTCCTTAAGCATTCCTTTTATTTATGTATCAACTCATTTCTGATCATCAGGTTCTGAGTACTTGTCTTTTGGTAGCTTTGGATAGCTTGTATATAATACCTTCAGCTAATAGCTCTTTCCTGTATTTATTCCAGTATAATCGGGAAATATTACATCAATGACCTCCTGTTTTGTTAAATTATTATGTACTTTAGGAATTACTGAACATCTGAGATATGTTAAATACTATCTTTGCTTTTGAAATATGAATAGAAAGGCAGGACAGTAGCTCACTTAGGGAGCAGTTTGTGGCTCACCTCAAGTTATAGGTTGGTTTTGCACAAAAAAAAAATATCTTCTGAAGTCAATTTGTTCAAATGAAAAATGAGTAGGTATATTAATCTCCTATGGCTTTAAAATTTAATCATACCTCTGTTGAAGAGCAGACTTGTCCAAATCATCTGTGTTTAATAATTTGATACAAGATTGGCAAATTATTCTGTTAAATTTTCACCTTGAGATTATTTTCCTTCTTGTCATCAGGGATTTTTTTTTTCATTATAGTTGACCTTAAACCTTCATTAGTTTTTCCCAAATTTTTCAGGTTGGCATTTTAAAGCATGTAGTTATTTAAATAGATAAGCCATTAACTGTAGTAATTAAAATTAATATAATCTGCAAACAGTTGTGTGGCTGCTTTTGTGTTTACAATGGAGAAATCCTTTATTGCTATAAGTGGTTATATCACTATAATTTTACTGTGTATTAAATAGAATATGTATTTTTGGGTTTTAATGTTCATAATTTTGTAAAACATAATTACTTAGATAGATACAGTACAGTATAAATATACTATTTTCTTAGTTGCCAATTTTCAAATTTTAGTCCAAATTAAACTCTTAGTAATAAATTATATACAATTTATAAATTCTATAGTTTTGTGTGTGCATCTTAGTTTCGCAGCTTTAAAGCTGTAAAAGTGAATTTAGAAGAGTATGAAATTCATAGTGTTAATGACAGAATGCAATGACTTTTTTTCATAAAGAACTTTGTCACAAAATTAAAAATTAAGATATTTCTCTTCCTTAATGAATAAAATTACCCTGCCTGAGTGTTATTAAGGAAAAATGTAAATACAATCACTATAAGTGCCAAAAGTACACTTGGTTATTTAAAATAGAAGACATAAATGCAGAAAATGTAATAATGTTACCGATTATCATGAAGACAATTGATGAAGACAACTGCCCTATATAATTCACTGAGTATTGTACATGCTGTCAATATTCCACTGTAGGGGGCCTTTAATGCTTAATCACCTCCTTATATTTAATTAAATATGGATGTATGGATTTCAAGAACATATTTCTGTGTGTTAGTAAGATATACATGAATATTTGTATACTTTTTACAAAGACCATGTTACATTTACAAGGTGTTGGACATACTATAAAAAACATGTCTAATTTCCAAAATATATTTACCAAAATATTTTACTGAAGTAATGTATCTATTGCATTTATTTCACCAGTTGAGCTAAGGCAACATTATACAACTTTGCTTTGCAAAGAGTGTTTGATGTGATTTAAAGTAATTAGAACACCTGGCACATTACTATATTGTAATATTTCAATTTTAAATCATGAGATATTGTTATTAAAAATTATCTCCTACATTAAAAATAGCAATTTATAATTTTAATTGATTTATTTTTAAAGTACTACTTGAATAAATGTCTTTGTTTTGTACATGAGTGTAAAGGAACTACACTTGTTGACTTCTTTATATCTATTTCAGGGGGCTTGGGGATTTAGCTCAGTGGTAGAGCACTTGCCTGGCAAGCCAAGGCCCCAGGTTCGATCCTCAGCTCCAAAAAAAAGAAAGGAAAAAAAAAGATCTATTTCACTAAATTAAGATACTTGTCATATTTTTTTAGTATGTTAAATGAAAATGACCAGCAGGGTATCTCCCTTTATATGAATCAAGAAGATTTGTAATTTACATTTAGTCTTATTTTTCTTGAATAGTTTTCAATCTAGTATGTCTTTAAAACAGAACAACCAAAGACAGAAATAATTTATGCATCAATTTAAACTGACCTTCCTGATCCCCAGTCTTGCTCTCCTAGATGTCAAATTGCAAATTGGGGGGGAGCATCTAAATAATGTCATTTGGTATGAAATGAGTCATTTTATTGTTTTGATTGTTGTATTTGGAAAAGGATGAAAAATTACACATGTATGAATTTAGTGAGTCACAGCTTTCTGAATTAGCTTCAACAAACTCACCCTGAATTTTCCTAGTTTCACTCTATTTTGTATTCTGCCTCTTTATGTCCTCCTAGGCTATTCAGATCTCCACGCTAATATTCCAAGCTCTATTTTATATTTACTAATTTATTTGTAGTCTGGGGTTGCCTGTGAATTGTACAACACAAGATGCTGACAAGCATGAAAACTAATGACATAGTCTTGTATGTCTGCTGTGGAATGGCAACGGACATGGTGTGCATGGCTTTATTCTGCACAAGCAGTAGACACAGGCAGGCAGAGCCCTGAGTTCCAAGCCAGTCTGGCCTACATAGTGAATTCCAGATCAGCCAGGACTCTACAGTGAGACCCTGTCTTTAAAAAATCATTTGCGAAGTACTTTCTCTAATTTTTGCATTATGCTAATATATAGTATTATATTAAAACTATGGTTTTAATGTTCATATTTTTATAAAACATACTTGCTTAGATAGATATAGTTCAGTATAAAATGTTGTTTTCTTAGTTGCCAATATGTGAATTTTAGTCCCCTTAAATTTGTTTTTAAAAGGAGTTTGAATTCTTTATTTAGCTCATTCCATGCTTGGTATTCTTAGGGACCAGAACAAAGACTGCACTGTGACCCTTGTTTCCTGCCATTATCTCTAAATGTGTCTTTACCTGACACTAAATATTAATGTTATGGTAGGCATTTTAACAGAAAAGCAACAAAATTAAGGTTAAAATCCTCCTTCTTCTGACAAAATCATATTTTATTAATGGTACACCCACCAAATAGTGCCTATTCTTTGAAACTGTTATGCTTGTTCAAAAGCTTGCAAATTAGTATAAACCCTGGACCTGCTGAACATCCTTTCAGCTTTAAGAGATTCCAGAAAATGTGAATAGGATGTTTCAGTTGTTAGGTAATTTTCCAGATGCCTTTTTTGTTGCTCAGATAATTCAAATGGCTCCCTTTCAGCACTCCAGGCTTGTCTTGTACACTGTATCAGAGTGTGTAACATTTCGGAAGGAACTTGGCACAGACATTCCCTTTCCACTTCTAACTCTCGAAGTTTGATGAGTGCATGCCAAGATCAGTATAAATACATCCTAACGAATACATTTTCATGAGATTTTGAAGTTCCCTTATTCCCAATGTCAATATTATATGTGTTATGATATTCATATAACTAGTTATGGTTTTAACTGGCATTTTTAACAAATACATACATGGCTACTTTTGTAGCAAGCCTCAATATTTACACATGATTGAGACAGACATGAGTCGATTATTCATTAAACACTTTTAAGAGCTTAATTTGATTCAAAATTTTCTGATCCTACCAAGAGCAGGTTATTTAAAATTTAGAGTTTATTTCTTTTTATTTTTGTCAATGTTTGCTACATTGAGGGGCACACTTGAGATCACAGAATTGTACTTAATATTATATTTTATCTTTTAATGTTACTAGAATAGCAAGTGCATAAAGGAATATTTAATAAATTATGTTAAGATGAAGTTCAGTATTTGGGGATATATGTAAATCTATTTTTAATCAGTTTAGAATACATAAGGGTTTGTCTGTTCATCTGCAGATAGTCATTTCTCCCTAACATGTGTCTTGAGATGAGGAGAGGGCTCACTCATTTCAACACTTGTCTCACAAATTGAGGACCTGAGTTTGGTCCTGAAAACATATGCAAAAAGGCTAGTGTAATAATACTTATGTATTTATGCTCCCAACACTGGGTAGATATAAAGCGATAGGTCCTTAAGGCCTTAGGACTAGCCAGCAGAGCCACATCAATAAGCTCTAGGACAACAACAGACCCTATCACACAGAAAATTAAAACCATTTATGATGTTCTCTGGTTATATATATATATACATTATATATATATATATATATATATATATATATATATATGTATATATATGTATGTATATACACATACACATATGTAGGTTCACTAAAACATGCATGGACATTCACATTCATGTATACATATACATAAAATAAAATCTATCCAATGAGGAGAGTTAATACTTATCACAAAATAACTTTTTATCTTGGTTGTTAAAGCAGTATGGTATTGGGCTAGTCACATGCTATAATAGGGTAAATTACTTGACAGATTTACATGCTAATGTAGTTTCCAATCTGATCTCCATGGAAAATTGCAGAGGTGTTTGTTAAGATGGTAAGCGGACATAAAGAGGAAGCACAGTCTACTTTAACTCAGTCCATCAAGTATATGTCATAAAACTCTTGGCAAGTTTCACTTTCTGGGTTAGTCTATCTTTGAAATGTGTGAGTTAATGGATTAATTGTAAAAACTGAGATTTGTGTAAGATAAGCATGGCTATAATACAGTGGTTACAGGAAATCTGTGCGATAGTAGATTTCAGATTAAATCACTGATATGTTTACATTTAGAAAATTTTGTTCAATCTTTCCAAGCCTCATTTGCTTTTGTGAAAGAAGGCCATGATGTTGACCTCTGGAAATTGCTGGAGGGGAAAATCCTGCCTGACACATGTCCTATGAAAGGGATTAACACTATTCTGAGGCTTTCCAGAATTATACACAGCCTTTAATCTCTCCTCTTGTTTCTTATTACACACACTGTTGTTAAATGTGTGTGCAAGTTTACTTCTGCGGTAACCACTGTCCTATATTACTTCAACCTGGTCCAGAAGAACAGTAGTTTAAAACTGAGAACAAATGCCTGGTTTACAATACAGATTTATTTTCTAATGGGATTTTTTATATTCCTTATTTATCCTTAGACTGACACAGGTTCACTGTCCTCTGTCTCTCGGAAGAATTGTATAACTTGATAAAATGCCATGACAAGAGAAACTTCAGACTATTGTCTCCATTCATTGTTAGAGTGTTGGTCATGATGGCATAAGACCTTTCATGAACAGACAGCAAGTCTGAGCCTTTCATGTTTCTGCTTTGCTCCTGGGTATGTGTGTTCCTTTATTTTGTGAGTACAGGTTTTCAGACAATATATGTGTCACATGAAGTTTATGACTAAAAAGGGTTTTAAATGTTTTTGTAAAGAGCAAAGCATTTGTACAGACAATGTATAAAGGAGATGTAGGATTAATTTTCTTAGAAGAAGGGTATTAAGTTAAATTGGTTCGCTAACACCCAAATTTAGGTTCTGTAGGTAAATAGTGAGATCCATTGTGCCTATTTTCCATAAGTAATACATAGTCTTATATATAACTCAATTGCATAAAAATATTTTAGTGTTATTTACACTGGATTAACAACCACACTGGAATTTCTTTAAATTGATTATGAAAACAGTATTTTCTATAACATTAAAAGATATTAACCATATTTTCATCTAGTTATTTACATTTCCTTAAGATTTTTTTTATCTTAAAAGCTAGGTTACTCATTCAGTTTCTTTATGAAAATGCTGTGCATTTTCCATTATTAATTTAAATGATACTTCTGTGGTTTATTCACACCTCCATAAACTTGGTTGTTTATCTTATACATAAGACTTTCATTTTCTTTGGTCTGGTAATTGTACAATATGATCTATTTGTCTAATATTACTGTCTTATTCACTGGGAAAACAGACAAAATCTGCAACATGAAAAATACTTTGGCAAAATCCTTTAGATCTGCCTTAGTCAGTAAGTTTTAAGAAAACTATGATGCTCACACAAAGCTTCCTTACAAAAACATAACATTAATTGAAAGGGATAGAAAAGAGAAAACAATTAACTTCAAGAAAATATTTAGAAGATTCACATTTTGAAAAATATTGGAAACAGTATTAACTGTGTGTCAACCCTGGCACCTCCCACAGACAATGAGAGCAGTTTTCATAAACATCTTTGGATCACAGCACGACACTGCCTCATAACTATGCAACAGAATTCTGCCCTGGAATCAAAGACACAACATTTACAAATTCCCTTCATCTTCACAGTATTTAGAAGATGCTATATGCAGGGTGTTTGCTCAATAAAACTTCAAATTGCTTTACTGTCTCCTGGGATGAATTTTGACATCCTGTAAGAAAATTCAGACTGATGTGTCCATGTTGAGAATTTTCACAATTAAAGGGTGTCATTCTCTTTCTCATCCTGAGATTCAAATGATGTTGAGAAATCTTCAATCTCTATAGTAAAGAATTTGTGCACATCATAACTTTTGCCTGATTTCTCCTCTCGTTTATGTGTCATTTGATTACAAATCATTCTATTCTTTGTAGAATGTATTTAAAAAGTAGGGAGTACTTCTCTTTTTAATTTTTCAAAAAATTATTTATTTCTTATTTATTTACAAACTTTGTTCATAAAATTTATTTTGACTACATTCTTTCTCTTCCTTAAAACATGCCCTGTATAAACTTTTCCCCTTTCCCATAAATACTAGCGAAACCATTGGTTATTATGTATAACAGAAAATGAGGTTAAATGATTTTAATTATATAACAATGTTTCTCTTCTTACATATATCCTTTAGGTATTATCATTGCTGTATATAATTTTGGGGGTTATCTGGAAATTGTGAAATTGTATATATACAAGTATCACATTCTATGGTTTCAATTTCTGTCGAATTAACTGTTCTATAACAATATCAAATACTTTAGCAATTCCACATCGATAATGATATGAAAAAAAACACCCCCACCATGATACCTCTCTATGGTGATAAAAGAATGAGTGATTCTTGGTTGCTGTTCATTAGATATTGATAGTCCCTGAATCTGAGCAGGAGCTGGAGAAAGTGGCCCTCCCAGCATGGGAAAGCTGCTGCTGACAATTAAGGGAAGTCTATTCGGAAACTCATTTTCTTGCTTGTCATTCTGATGAACCTCATGTTATTTGACAGTGGAATTAATTTTTTCCCATGTAAAATTGAAAGCAAACATTTTACTTGATTTGTTGGGCTCGATGCTTTTGTAAGTGGGCCCTGTCTTCTTTTCTTTGTTCGTGATATGAAGAGTTGACATGTAGAATTCACAACAAAAATGAAATAACCAAGTCGTGTTTTTTGTGTTTTTCTCCATGAATGCTCATTTCTACTGTACCTGAGAGAGCTTTGCTTTCCTTATTCAGTGAGGCTCAAATGACTAAATGGAGATGACTTGTGATAATTAGTCCCTTAGACTAATTTACCAAGGGTCATCTTCCCATTTCAGTGGCCTTGTAAATTTAAAGACAGTTTTGCATATGTATTTTAAAATGCTACTTCAAGTTTATTACCAAAACCAAAAGAACAAACAAAAAGCCCAAAAGCTCTTCTACCAGTTGTAGTGCAGAAAGTGGGCATCCTGGGCCCAGTGATTCTCATCCAATTTTAAGCCCTTCAGATTTCCATTTTAATACCTGACATACAGTACAGCGAACATTGAATGATGAGTAAAAGATTTGGAAGAACGTATCTTATAACTATATAAGTATTGAACAAAATGCAGTGTGAAATGTTAGTGTTGTTTATAATTGAGCAGGAGTGTGGATTTGACTTGCTTGAAGCACTGTAAACATTTACAGCAAAGCTGACTATTGGGACTAGTGCTAACAATTATTTAGCAACCTTTTGCATGTCTCAGGCTGAGTAACAGCCGTGTACATAGTTTGACTTAGAGGTTTTCAGGAGCAGACACAGAGCAGGGCATGCTTTCCTCTATTTATAGGGGGCATGCAGCCAGGGGCTCAGATTTCCCCTTCTCAGCTTGGCACTGATAAGTAGCCACCTGGTTGACTGCTAGTTACATATTTCACTACACAGTAGTGAACACACACAAAGACATCCTGTCTCTAGATATTTCCCCAGATATTTTCACCTAATATTGTGAACATAAGAAGTTGAGAGTTCTAAGTGTATCAGGAGGAAGACAGGATGTTTTCCTTCTCTGAGCTAGAACACTTCCTAAGCATGAAGGCATTATCAGTGTTTCTCAGGGAACACTCAATGTAAGAACACCATGCTGGAAGGTTTATATTTGTGAAGCTGAATTCAACTTAGATCAGTCCTTCCTTAATTGTGAACAGCTTTAGATAGTTTTAAGCATATGACATCATTAGCTTTATATGCTGGAGTACAACCAATTCTTACTATGTTCAAGGAAGTTTCTGGACCACTGAATTGCATAGTGGATGACACAGAGCTAGTTTTCTTTATACTAAAAGTGACAACATTTGTGTGTGTGTGTGTGTGTGTGTGTGTGCGCACGCCAATCAATATATATAATCTTGACTAGTGTGTATGTCTATTTGAGATACAATATTTATTATTTCTTGCTGATTTAGTAACAGTGAACTCATTTCAAACCTCAGGAAAACCTATACTTGAATAGAGCTTGCCAGATACACTAGTGTTTTTTTTTTTCTGAGGCACATCACAGCTTTCTACTTTTGAGGAGCATGTAAAGGATATTTACATGACTCTTGAGGAGATATTTTAAAGAGTCAAGTAATCTGCATAATATATCAAACATAAGAAAAATAGAGGATACTTGTTTGTAGTGTGGGTGACACACAGGAAGACAGAACACTTCTGGATTTGATATGAGCAAAGAAGGTGTGCATCTGGTAACTTATTTTGTTTTAGCACAGTGTACTCGACCAAATATTGAACATGAAATCACCATGAGTACTGTTTTTTTTTTTTGGCCTACTAATAAGCTCAGGAAAACAGATAAGTTGGGCAATGGGGTGTGTAAGAATAATGAGGCTGGATTCTCACATGGTAAATAAACAGGATTTTGAAATGTTTTTGAATCAATGTCGACTCTTTGAAGTTTTTCTTCATTCTGGGAGGTAACAAAAAATTTTAACTTTGGAAGTGATTCATGGTCCACTGTCTTGTAAAATCCTATTGCATGTAGGAATTTTCTGTAATGTTGTTTCTGAAGAATTGAGAGAAAATTTAATTTGTAGTATTTATCATGGTTGAAATATTTCATAGAGTCTGACTGTACTTGATTGCTTTATCACAGTTTTGTCAGCTGCTTCTAGGCTTTATATTTTACAGCTGCAGAGCAGAAGTCCCTTCATTTACATATATATATATATTATATATATATATATATATTATGTATATATAAATGTCTAGTAATTCAGAGGTTTCCAATATCCTACTTTAAAGCACAATACCATCTTAATATGGATTTTCAATGCTATTGTTACATGATTTCATATATATTTTTAAATAAAATAAAGACAAAAGGACAGTTTCAAATTTAAAACTTTTTTTTTTTTTTTTGGTTTTTCGAGACAGGGTTTCTCTGTGCAGCTTTGTGCCTTTCCTGGATCTCACTCTGTAGACCAGGCTGGCCTTGAACTCACAAAGATCTACCTGCTTCTGCCTCCCAAGTGCTGGGATTGAAGGCCTGTGCCACCAACACCCAGCTTCAAATTTAAAACTTCTAAAACTTTCTGTCATAATTGAATATAATCTTGGATCCCAGTTCTTTATGTCAATCTGCTGAAACAAATTCATTTTTGTTTGTCCTTTGTCTTCTCCTGCTTTCTTCCAATGTCTTTTTGAAACATGTATTTGTGTTTGAGTGTGTGTATATGTGTATTTATATGTGTGGGTTCACATGTACATATCCCTCATATGTGCATATATATGTATATATATGTATATATATACATACACACATATATGTATATATATGCACATACACACACACACACATATATATATACATATATATCTCCCCATATATGCATATCATAATTATAACTCTTCATACTTCATAACTCTATAGTTTATTATACAAACCTATGGTTTTATGGAAGTTATTTAAATTTACAGAGTATTGATATTCTTTGCCTGGGTAACACTTCCCAATCAGTACACATGTTTGCTCTCTTCAGCAATATTACAGCTGTTCTTGCTGCTGTCATTATATGACCTCTCAAAACTGAATGAACACATTTTGGTGGTTAATAAGTCTCTATTTCAGTTGATCTTTGGATTTCTTTGGATGATAACTGGCTATTTAAGACTCTCACTCTCTCACACATCTTTCTTGTTCAACTTAAGTAGTAAAATTGTTAAATTGTTATTTTATTGTTATATTTCAGTTGGTATGGTTTCTAGTCCCTACAAACCTGTCTTCTGTAGCCCTATAATTTTAAATTTTAAGACTTTAGTGGAATCTAGTTTTATTTGTATGATAGCTCTCTTCTCTGAATCCCTCCACCTCTGCCTCTCTCTGTATCTCTCTCTTTCTTGGTATAGCAGCACATTAAATACATGAACTTACCTTTTCTACAACTTCATTTTAGGGTAATAACAAACAGGCCCCCAGTTGAGGATGCTATGTTTCTCTCCTGTTCACTCAGCAAAGTTCACTTGTTAAATGAATGCCTCTTTCTTTACCTCTGCAGACAGTCTCTTCTATGTACAGGTTGATTCTCAAAGCTTTATCGAGGAAAGAGGCAGTCCATAACCTTAATGCACTAATATTCCTGCAGCCTTTGAACTGTGTATTTGAGATAATCTGTTAATGGAGGAATACTTGAATGTCCTACATCCAAACTTATGCACGCTTAGATTTGAGGTAGTCAAGCAACTTCAAATATTTGAATAACAGCTGATGGATGACTGAATGGTTGAAAACTACCGAGTCTTTAACTACAGCCAAATATTAAAGTCCCTTTTGTAATTAACACATAATTCCCTAAATAAACCCTTACGTTTTCTGTTTATTCTACACCATCACACTTGATTCTGCTCCAAGACACATGAATTTTTTTCACTTAGCATGGATATTGTCTAATTTTTGAGTTAATAATAACTTGTCTTTTAAACATGGACTGTTGTCCTGGTGGTTGTTTAACAATAATATATATTCTGTTAGTATATATTGCCACTTTTCTTCTGCCTCTACCATGTGTGATTTCTTTTCTTTCCTGGGGACTCTTCTATGTCTGTGTGGTGTCCTGCTGTTAGGGCTTGTGGTGTTTCTCAAGGTTACATCTCCTGCTGCGCACTAGTATTTGCATTTCTGTCAGTGACTGATGGGAAAGAAGAATTTCCTACACTCTTAATCTTGTTAAAGTCAGTGTTACAAAGTTCAGAATTAGAGTAAGTTTCACTTTCTGTCTATCATAATCAGGAGCAAACACATTGCAAAGGCATACAGAGACATTCAGAGGTATCCTGGATTTGCCAGGTCCCAGATTTGCTTTAAAAAGAGACACTGTGTACCAGAGATTTAGGTTACAGTAGAGAACCTCCCTCCCTCCTCCCTCCTCCCTCCCTCCCTCCCTCCCTCCCTCTCTCTCTCTCTCTCTCTCTCTCTCTCTCTCTCTCTCTCTCTCTCTCTGTGTGTGTGTGTGTTTGTGTGTGTGTGTGCGCGCGCGCGTGCATGTGTTTCTTTTTACAAGTTAGGACTTCTAACACTGGGCAGTGAGCATGTCATATTTGGAAAGTGTCTGTAGAGTAATTCAGCAGAATGTTTAGAAATGCCTTTTATCTGGTTTTCTGGAGAAGGCTGTTATCTTGCCCCAAGTCTGCCCACTTCCCCCAAGATGGAGGAGCAAAAGGGCTAGAGATTAAAAACAGTACTCAAGTTGTCAGGAAAAGAATTTCTGTCCAGTCTCAATTTTCTTCTGTTCTCAGGTACTAAGAGTGAGATCACATGATGCCTAAAACATAAAGGAAAACCAATTCTGCTTGTTCCTGAGAGAAACAAATACTGCATCACACTGCAATGATATTTATAGTTTGCAAAGATGAGGGTTTTCTCTAAGATATTAAACATTTGAGAACTAGACATTATATGGGGGAAAAAAAACTCACTAGAATTATAACTTAACACATGAAAACATTAGATGGCTAGGAGACAGAATTCACCATACTTGGTGAAAGATAAGGATCTGACAGAAATGGAATCTATTTTTGGAAGCGGTCTTTTGTTGCAATCTGTGAGGCAGTCGGAGTTAGCACGTTTTATTGTTACCAGTCTGTTTAAAATGTGACTGCTTAAGGGAGAAAAATATGAATTTTCTGCTGTGTTGTACACATTTCTTGCATAGAATTTGCAATAACAAAGGACTTCCAAAGAAATCTTTGATGTATTTTTATTTAAAAAATGCTTCTCTTCTTACTATCCAACAGTTGGAATGAAGATATAACTAAAACTAAATTTTAGGCACTTGCCTTGGAAAGGAGGTGAGGATTTAGGTATTTAAGGTTTTACTTACGTTATAGCCTTGAAACAGATGCTTTAATTTACCTATACATTCCTGTTTTCTCCTCTTTAATAACATAATTTATAATATATATTCTGAGTACATAAACTGTAACTAGAGCTTCTAAGATGCAAAACTCTTACTCTCTAGAAATGTTAATAAGATTTTCATGTAAAACATTTTTTTGGACAGTCAGGATTTATTTTTAGGAGGTAATTGAGACCTCAGTTGATGGTTTTCCATAATTTTGTCTCTGGTAACGCAGTCTCAGTTATTGACTGGTAATAATTATGAACTAGAGATTTTGGTTTTTTAAGTTGGTCATTGTTTTCTATTTAATATTTTTGAAAATCTTCTGAACTATTAAAACTTCAGGATTTAGAAGAAGAAGGTAAGAAAAGCTTGCTAGGCAGCTAACATATAAAATAATAACTTTGAGCAGGGTTTGTAGTAAGTTAGTAGAAGACTAGTGTGACATAGGTGAAGCCCTGAATTCAGTTTTTGGCACCACAAAATAGTAAAATTAATAAATAATGAAGGAAAATAATTTCCTCATGTATTGGTTTATCCAACTTGTAATAGTCATTTAATGACTGAGTATTGCAGCTTAAAACTCACAGAAGCTGTTAGCCAAGTAACATGATAAACAACACTCTGTGCTGGTGGTGAATTTAAGACCTCTCAAATATATATGAGGGCTGATATGTTCAGGAAACTTGACAATGAGACATAACAGAAATACTAATGAATGGTACTCTAGGAATTTGGAAGTGACATGACTATGTTAATTAAAGGATCACATAGAAAACATTTTAGGTTTCTTGGATTTATGATTTAGGTGGTTAATACACAACCCAACTATTACAGTTGGAGGAAGACACAAATAATATGTGAAGTGAAATGGTGGGTACTTCTGTATTTCCATTAAACTATATTCACAATCACAAAGGAGAGCAATGGGCCACTGGCTGTAGTTTTATTCATGGAATATCACTTGTAGAATTGAAATTGCATGGTACGTTTATCTCATATAATTCATAGGACATTTATGGGCATTTGACTTCACTACACTAATAAAAAGAAAAGCCTCCAGTATGTTTTATTTAATTATAAACAGCTTCATTGAGATTTAATCCATGAGTCATACAACTCTTCCACTTAAAATATATCATTCAGAGGAGGGAGGAAATTATGTAATTACATTTTAATTAAATTTAGAAATATGAAAAATACATCATCCGGCAGTTCTCACTATGCTCACAGAGATATGCAATATCACTACAATCACTTTTGGAACATTTCATCACATCTGAAAGAAACTTCACCATCATTACTAGTCATTCTGATTTTTCTTTTTTCCAAGTTCTCCCTCCCACAAATCCTAGTACCAAGCTAATCACTCATCTGTTTTCTACTTTTTGTGTCTTTATATTTATCTATATTCTACATGCACACACATGCACATACATATACACACACACCACACACACACACCACACACACACACCACACACACACAAACGCACACATACCTGCACACACATGCACACACTCATGCACAGACACACGCACACATACACCACACACACATGCACACACACACACGCATGCACGCACACACACATTTTTCTTTGTGTATAACTGTAATGCTCCATCAATTGGTGAACATCAAATATCACAACTTCAGTAACTACAAACACCACTAGCAGCCACTATTTTCACTGTATTCTCTTTTGGCATCATAGTTTCCCTATGTGAGTGAGTAAAATGTGCTATTTGTCATTCTCTGTCTAATACTTTTCAACAAATGCAAATTTCTCCAGGTTAACCCATATCACCCTACACCCACACACAAGGATTTAATTTTGAAGACTAAAATGGTCTACCATGCATACATACTGTAAAAGAGCTGCTTTATCCATTCATACAGCATCTGCATTACATATTTATACTATAGAACATCTGCTTACCCATTCATCTGTTCATAGAAACTGAGGTGGGTTTCATATACTGGTTGTAGAAACACATTAATCAGTTTTACTGAAAATGGAAAAAGACCATAATAAATGTTGAAATTTGTTGACAGAGGACATACAAATAGACATTAGATATGTGAAAACATGTCCAATATTATGACTCATCAAGATAATTCAAATCAATACTACAGTGTTAGAAAGGCTATTTTTTTTAGAAAGCTTCCATAGAAAAAGAAAAAACAAGGATAAAGAAAAGGGAATCCCCATGCATTATTGTCAGAAACTTAAATCAGGAAAACCACTGTGGAAGAAAAGGGTACAGTTCCTTGAAATATTGAACATAGAACTTCCACCTGATCCTTTCCCCACACAAAAGGAATCAACATTTGAACCAGACACCTTAATTCTATGTTATATTTTTCCTATTCAAATGGGACTATTTGAACTAAAGATAGAGAAATTAAGAAAAGTCAGGAAGAAATCAATGATAGCATTTGAGCATTTCTACTGATGAATGAACTGTGTGATGATGAGGCTGCAAATACCAAATCCAGAGGTGGAATGAGAGTTTTTTTTTTTTTTTAACAAGAAATAACTAGCAACAATGAAATCTAATTAAATTTGATTTTACAAAATGTGAGACTTTTTTTGATGTTGTATTTACTTTGTTTTGGTTGTGTCTTTAAACAGGTCTAGGTCTCAATGATATGAATTGTATTCGTGCTTGGGTGTGGGGACTTTTGTTATTTTCATGTCTTTCTAATGGCATTGTACGCTTTATTTTTCAATTACCAACTCTGAGTGATTTAGCAAAGAAAAATTTTAATTCCTCAACTTAAAATGGGATTCAATTATGGTTTTACCATTAAACTTCTTATGGGATTTTAACTGAGTGGGAGTCTAATATTAATTTTAATTGCAGTTCTATTAATAAAAATGAAAAAAATATGTTCTCCTACTAGAATGTACAGATGTATGGCCAGGAGAAGTAATTGCAAACAGTTATAGGCAAAGAAATGCTTTTAAGACATTATTGAAACACCTTTACAAATAAAGTGGCTTAGCTGGATAGCTATGTAATTGAAGCATAGAGCAGATTAGTTGTGCAAACTGCTCTTGAAATATCCTGGCAAAAACAAAACAAAACAAACAAACAAACAAACAAAAAAACCTAATGCAGGGTCTGAGTCCAGGACAGTTATGAACAGAGACAGGCCTTTGAGACGCAGGCTCAGGATTAGAATCAAAGGGCATATTCTGTGTGTGCCCAGTGGGGAAAACACTTTGGAAACTACATTGACTGTTTGAGCCACAGAACCTTAGATCACATTCACTGTCAGATTTTCTGCAAACCTGAAGGAAAACATCAAAATAGCTTTTTTTCTCCTAGTGGCAGGTGAGAAAAGAAACAAATAGAACATTGGGAATATTTTCCTTGGAATCGCAATTAAACATTTAGGTTATTCTAGTATAAATTTAAATTACTGTTAACCTAATATTACAGAATCTGCTTCCTGGGTTTGAGTATTCAGTTATATCTTATAAATATATATGGCTAAGGAGAGAACAATATGTATGTCTTGGTTGTACTAATCAATTAATATTTGTAAAAATAATAGTTACTGAATGACAAGCTTATATGTAGATGTTGGGGAATACTTTCTCATTTTCACTGCTGTGATTCAAGGTCAGTGTTGATGAATTTTTAGAGAGCCAATTATATTGATATCACTTAGAAGCTAAAATAAAAAAAATCACTTGAATCACTTTTTAATTAACCTTTATTTAATTCATATGACCTAGTGAACACCAACATCTCTGCACTGTGTATGTATTATATTCTAACAATTGTTTATCAGTACATTTTATTCAGATTTGGAAGGGCTTAATCAGATTGAATATCAGTATTTATTTATGTGCATAGTTAATACAACCTATGTATTAGCTTGTAAAATCATTATATTCCTTCAAGAAAGTTATTGTAATATTAATTTACATATATATTATAAAGAAATATGAAAAAATCAACCAAAATCCATTTCTTTAGCAACAAATTTCAAAACAGTACTCAAATAGGGTGCTATCTTGCTTATCTACAAAATAAATATGATATAACCTATTTAATTTGACTATTCACAGTTTAATTCAGTTGACAGTAACCTTTCTTTATAAAGGGAAAGAGAGAAACTATTTCAGAATTGTAATCCTGAGCTATTCTTGGAATTGTATAATTCTTGTACTCTGTTCTTCTATTTTGTATAAACAATGATTTGTAAACAAATGATTGAGATTGTTTTTCCATTAAAGCAGAGGATTAATTCTTAACATGTCGAAAGCAACCTTTCATATGGCAATACAGTGATAGAAAGAAGTCACTCCAAGTATAATTTTAAGAAAGTAGAACTATTCACAGGATATGGTTTTAATTTACCTGTGAAGAAGTCGGCATTGTGAATACATTCTGAGATGGATGTGCAGAGATTAGCAAGTTCAAGAGAACTAAGTAGTGTGTAAAAAAACAAAACAAAACAAAAAACCCAATACAAACACAGAAAGAACCTCTGTTAACAGAGTTCTTCAGTCTGAAACTAGATCACAGGTTATATTTCTATGTTGATTCAGGCAATGTTAGGTCCTCTGAAAGATACCCAAAACAAAGCTGGGGCCTCCTACAGATCCTAGTGCCTAGGAAACACTTCAGCAGAGGACTGGGACAGGAAGGGTCTGAATCACCCACGGTTCCGGTAGGTTTTGTCAATAGAGGTAATGAAGTGATGACGAGGTGAAACAGCGGTAATTTCAGAGTCAGTTTTGAAAGTCCTGAAGGAATGACCAGCATCTGGCAAGAATCATAGCTGCTGACATTAGTTAGTTCAGTCCCTGAAACACTGATGCTGGATCAGTCAGTGATGATTACTCAGAGTTCCAACCAATGACTTGATCATTTTCAAATCATACAGTGTGATAGGGGATTCCTCCATTTCCTACTCACATTTGTATGTGACCTTCCACTATGACTTGTGCTCATGTAACAACTAGTGCCTTTTATTTTTCCTTCATTTCCTAAACTTAAATATGAAGATGGGCATATCACCTTAATTCCCTGTACACATAATCTCATTTACTGGTGATATATCCATTCAATGTTCAGTTGGATGCCAAATTGTTTTGCATTGCACTTTTAACTTTTCTTCCTTCCTGTTATCAGGGTATGTCTTGTTAAACTGAAAACTGGGACTATGTGTTCTTAGGATCTTGTTACATAGTGATTTTTTAAGCCTCATGGAAAAACTTTTAAGGCCTACTTTCACTTCACAAGTTAAAAGAATAAAGGATGGTGGGCAGAAAGACAGATGCAGACATCAGAAGAAAAAAAGAAAGGAAATACATACAAGTCAAACAGATGAAACAAGCAATAGATGTTTTGAGGATGGAGAGTAATTTAAGAAGTTAAAATTTACATATAATACATTACATCCATTTTGTGTTATCTACCGTCATTGTCTAAACTAATAGGAAAAGTAGATTTGTGACTAACATTTCAGAGCTGTGGTTTTAGAACGGGGATGAGTTTAAATGCAGGACAGAATGTCTTTTGGGGGGAGGTTATATAGGTAAGGTTTCAAAAAAAAAAAAGAGAAAAAGTAGCATAATCTATTGGTGAAATTATGAAGGCCACTCCATATAGTTAAAAGGAAGTTTTATTTTGTGGCGTAACTTACAAATGAAGGGATAGGTAGGTTGTAGGGTCTAGCAAAGGTATGTCGAAGTCTGGCGGTGTTCTCTGGAGAACTCTGCTTGGTCTACTTCCAGCGTCCAGGGTCTGGGTACCAAGAGATCCCTCTCCTTTGGATCCTGGGTCCTCAGCGTCCTCTCTCAGCCCCACCTTGTAGGTGTGACCATTACCGAAGACTCAATGAGGGTTGGAACTTCCAGGCCAAGGCTGGAATGGCCACCCACTACAATGATCAGATTGGAAGGATAAGGGAAAAAAGATTGTGTGTGTGTGTGTGTGTGTGTGTGTGTGTGTGTGCATGCGAAAATGTCATTGAGAACTCCATAAATCTGCTGTCAGTGGTTGCCATAACTGTTCCTTGTGCATTTGCAATGAGAGATAGGTGAGTAGGCAGACTCAAAGGATCATATTAGGACAGGGCTTGTTCTCAGCTTGGGGATCAATACAGGATGCTGACATGGAACACACTTAAAGAAAAATTTATGCCCCAGAATTGTCATCCCAAGTATAGTAAATAACAATTCCCTGTGAAGGATAGGACATGACAGGTGCTAAACATTAAAACACACATGACAGAGGTTTTTTGAGCACTCAGCCCTAACTAGGATGTCTTCATTAAAGCCCTCCACTCACAGCTCAGGGAACCCCGTGGAAGAGGAGGCAGACAGATCGTAAGAGCCAGTGCAGAGAGATGACAGCGAGGAAGCAGCGACTTCTCAACACCATGTGATCTCGCAGGCCTCAGCAGATACAGGGCCTACACAGGTTCAAGGAAGACTCAGGGTGTTGGGGGGAAGTGGACTCAGGTTCCCACCCCTAAACAAGGAGCTACCTGAAATAAACACCTGTTGGCAAAGGAGAAGTAATTCCTCCAATAGAATCTCGTTGGGTCTGTTAACCACACTTAATGGTAGGTCTCCTCTCCAGCAGTAGAAGCCAACAGAAAGTGAATTCACCGGTATTTTTGAAGACTTTTGTCTCATATTGCTTGGCTTGCTCTTTTTTTTCCTCTTTTCTATACTGGCTTGTATATTATGGTTTCCAACTTTTATGGTTTTTATGTTTGTAGGGTTTTTTTTTTCTTTTATTATGTTTTTTTTTTGTTGTTGTTCGGTCTGCCTGTTTGTTTGTTTCCCAAGAAAGAAAAAAAACAATTGTGGAGTTGGCATGGGGACATAGAAGCGTCTGAAAGGAGTGGTGGAAGGGAAAATATCAGAATATATTTTATGGAAAGAAATTTCCTGCAGGTGGGACCCTTTTCCCCATATTGGGTTGCCTTGATAGGAGGGTTTGTGCCAGCCTTTTATAACTTGTGCCATGTCCAGTTGCTTCCTTCCTTCCTTCCTTCCTTCCTTCCTTCCTTCCTTCCTTCCTTCCTTCCTTCCTTCCTTCCTTCCTTCCTTCCTTCCTTCATTCCTCCCTCCCTCCCTCCCTCCCTCCCTCCCTCCCTTCCTTTCTTCCTCCCTTCCTTCCTTTGTTTTAGCAGAGAAATGGAGGAAGAGTGGATATGGAGATACAAAGAGATGGCCAAGGGACTAGGAGGAATGAAGAAAAGGCAAATTGCATTCAGGATGTAATGTATGAAAAGAGAATAGAAAGAAAGAAAGAAAGAAAGAAAGAAAGAAAGAAAGAAAGAAAGAAAGAAAGAAAGAAATGTAGTTAGAGTTTTCCTACCTGGCCCAGAGTCAGGACAAATCTCTCTCACCCACCAGGCCCATAGACACTCAGAACCAACCAAGAAAACACACAGAAACTTACATTACTTACAAACTGTATGGCTGTGGCAGGCTTCTTGTTACCTACTTCTTTCATCTTAAATTAACCCATTTCTGTTAGTCTATACTTTGCCACATGGCTTGTGGCTTACCAGTGTCTTTTCATGTTGCTTCTCATGGCAGCAGCTGGCAGTGTCCTTCCCCAGCCTTCTACTTCCCAGAATTCTCTTCTCTCTTGTCCCGCCTATACTTCCTGCCTGGGCACTGGCCAATCAGAACTTTATTTACATAGAGCAATATCCACAGCAAAGAAAAAGAAAGAAAGAAAGAAAGAAAGACAGAAAGAAAGGAAGAAAGAAAGAAAGAAAGAAAGAAAGAAAGAAAGAAAGAAAGAAAGCAAAAGAAATCCACAAGTGATTGTAATGGTTCTAACTAAGTTACAGATGAAAAGGAATCACAAGTTTTGGGTTTTCTTTTCCAAACTGCAGGAATGCAATGAGTGGCATTCATTATTCAATGAAGTTTTCTAATTTTTATGTGTCAAAGTTCTTCCTATGTAGCCCAGGATACCCTTCAACTCATGTTCCTCCTGTGTTGGCCTCCCAAGCACTGAACTTATAGGAGTGCATCATCATGCCTGGGTTTGAACAACTGTCACTATAATGGTAAAAGAATGATGAGACAAGAAGAATTATAAGGAAATAATTGAAAACTTTGTAAATATGGAAATATATGTAAATGATGTTAACACAATTCAGAAAGTTATGTAGTGCATGGATTTTTTAATCAATAGAGAACATAATCCCAGTTTATTGCCACATGACAACTTCAGTGAATTTCACCCCTTCAAAAAGAAATTATGAAACATTAAGATAATACAAATATATAAAAGGACAGCAAGAAATTCTAGATCTAAGCAAACAGTAACTCCAATAACTTAGTATGCATGGTCCAAGAATATCTAAAATATGTATAGTATTTTACTCATGTGCCTAATACCATAAAATTAACAGAATGTCTTAAGTTAAACTCCATTATTATTCCTGTTTAGGACTAAGAGCCCATTCACTACATTATTCCATGATTCTGTAACTACTATTGTAACTGAAATGAAATATCATAACTATTGATTTCAAACATTTTAGAATCCTACTCATTTCATTAAGTCTACCTTTAAGCTAATATACATACCACCTTTTACTATGCCTTGAAACATCTTCCTTTTCCTCTGCTCCTGCCTTCTGTAGACTCTGATTGATATACACAGTGACAATATAATTGGAGATACCGATTTTCCCTTTCCCAGCAGGTATCAATTGCAACAAGCTTCTTGATACTTTATGTCCACTTCCAATTCTCCATGCTGCTACACAATTTAAAAATTCATTAAGTATCATGTGCAGCCACCCATGATGGATTGCTACAAAGTTACGTTTTCTTAAAATAACAAAAACGAAAACAACAACAACAACAAAAACATTGTTTTTCTCCACGAATTTCAGTACAAACTATAGAATCCTAGTAAATGTTAGTGGAAAATTTCATGTGGCAAAAGAATAATCCTTTAATTTTGTAAGAATAACAAGCACATTAATTCTACATAGACTATATAATTTTAGTGAATTATTTTTACATCAACATAGATGACAAAACAAAACATGTAAAAGTTATATTTATTTATCAGAGTTAGTAAAATTTAGCAATCATCTGGCCATCAGAAGACAAATAAAAAAAGCTTGAAAAATGAAAGTCTCCTGTGTTCTTTAGAGCATACTGTTTCTATCACACCATACACAGGAAAAGTTATTACACTAGTTGTATAATTGGTTTATGTCTGGGTTCTGGGTCTACTAAGTAGACCCATTCAGCCACTGAAGCACAAATGACAATTGCTCAGTTTCTTGATAATTTAAAGAGTAAATATAAAATCAATTTTAATTTCTTACTTAATTATGGGTACTTTACATGCAAATCATTAAAATATTCAGTATGAGCACCTGTATCTTTGCTACAGTCAAGAAAGTATTAGATATGATGATGCAAATAGATTTTGTTTTCTTTCTTTTTTACATTTAAATTTTTCATAAGTCCTACATTTCCAATATAGCTTAATATTTATTTCTAATTACTTATTTGATCATCATGAATTTTTCATAAATACAAAGAAGGCTGCACCAAGGCTGCGCAAATGGTCCCACCATAGGCATGAGGCTCCAAACAGTTGGCTCATGCGCTAAGGACAGGTCCTGATCCCACTGCCTGGGGGCCTCCTAAATAGTTCAAGCCAAATAACTGTCTTGCTTATCCAGAGGGCCTTGTCCATTACCAGCCTTGGTGCAGGGAGGAAGGGCTTCGACTTGCCTCAACTGAATGTACCATGCTGTGCTGACTCCCTATGGGAGACTTTACCTTGGAGGAGGTAGGAATGGGAGGTAGGTTGGGGGTTAAGGCTGGGGGGGGCATTGGAGGAGGGAGGACAGGGGAATCTGTGGTTGGTATGTAAAATGAATGGAAAAATCGCTCAAAAAAAAAGAATCCTAAGAATTTTATTTTCTCTTATATATAATATATATAATTAAACGTATGTGTGTGTGTGTATATAGTTTTTCCTTTTTCTTCAACATGCAAGAAATCTATTTTTTCTAACTAAATTATGGGATGATATGAAAATTGTGAATATTTAAATATTTCATGCTGGTTTTAGTAATAAGACAATCTAGAATTCTTTAGATAGTTTATATTTCTGTACATAATATATAAAATAACACAAAAATACTTCTTTTACTGAAAATTTTCCATATTTGTAAAATGAAAGTAATATTATAGCTAGCAAATTTATTTAGAATTCTATTTAATTATTTAAAATGTAAATCTTCTTATACTGACCTTAATAAATACGATTAATAAAATCACAGTACAAAAGTATCAGTTAGATAGATAGAGCAAATTATCTGTGTTGCTTGAGGACAAAATGTACCATTGCATATGTAATGAATCTTATACAGTTATTTATGTTTTGGCTGTTTTTTTTTTCAATAAGGACAAAAATTTTGAGATATCAAAAAAGGACCTGGTTACAAGTAAATCAAAGTGTCCATTAACTTTTTTTTATCACTTAAAAAAATATTGTCTTGGCTCAGCAATTGACTTACAATGTATGTTTAAATATATTCATTGGTAACTGATTTTAACATTTTTATTGTTAAACACATACTGAGAAGTCCTATAGGAAAGACAAGGTACACAGTATTATGTAGATAACGTTCTATAGTCTCCCTTTGGCCTATAACAAATACACACAGCGAGTTCAAGAAACAAAACTAAAAATAATCAAGGGACAATAATTTATATTATATCTACATATGGGCCATAGTATTCTCTTCTTCCATGACAAAAATTCTATATTTCTGATTGTTGTCTAGACCTTAGGCCTCACCTAACATTATTATTTTGAGGAATACTAGAACCAATGGAATCAAATGCTTAAGATAGCATAGGGTTATAAGACACAAGAAGTAGTCACCGTGTTAGAGAGACCACTTATCACCTTTGTAAACAGGCCCACAACTTCTCAACTCTCTTAATACAATTCTTCAACTTCCAGATATTTCAGCAACACAAAGTTAACAAACCCCGCATTATGCCATGCGTTCTTTGTTACTTCTATTTTAAATTTTCTTTTGGAGACAGAGTAATTGCGATTTTATAGTCTGTATCCTTTAAAATATATGCATTCCATATTATTGTGAATTTGTGAAATTACAAAGTTTCCATGTACCCATCTAGGCCATTGCAGTGGCTATGTGTTCTGCAAACCAGTGTCCTAAATTTCTTAATGCGTACTCTCTCCTGTGGATTAGGGATTTGGGTGCAGTTCCCAACAGAATGTCTGAAGTTGCAAAAACTACAGCTACCTTCAAACCTTCAAATTCAAGAGGGTTTTCCATGCATTCTCTCAAGGCTGCAAACATATTTTATTCTCACAAGATATATTTCCTTTTGTTTTTTTCTCTGAAATGTCACTCCTCTTCAAAAAAAAAAAAAAAAAATGTCCCTGAAAGCTTTTCTTAGTGTAAAGTATCAGAGGAAATAAAAAAGGAAGAAAAAAGTGACAGTATCTACAGTTTTGTGTAATTTAAACATGTACACTATAATTTATAATTTAGAAATCCCCAAATAGAAATCGCTATTTTCTTTTAAAGGTTGGTCTAGGCAGTGTCACACTGTGGTTGTGTGAAACATAATCAATGACACAATATAGCTCTGTTTCAATATAGGTGGAGATCCCATTGCATGGATGGTGATAGTAAGAATTGGGCAATATTGGCAGCCATTTCTATGCCTGAAGTCATGTTTTATTTCATGTTTAATCCATACTTAATAGAAAAAATCATATTTAATGTAAAAGGTAGAGAAAGTTTCCAATGAGCTTGCTAATTATTTTGGACATTAAAAGTCTATCAGTGAGGATGGCATTATCAGACATGCATCTTGACATGTGCAGAACAAGCTATGAAGGAAGCAGAGAAAAGGAATTATGACGATTATTTATTTTTGTTATTAAATATTTATTGGTACAAATAGGCTACATGATTTTATTACTCAACTCGTGATTATAATTCATCTCAATCTGATCTATATACACTTAGATATTTTTATCTATTTATGCACACAAGTATTTATAAAGATATGCTTTGTTTTGAATGACTTTTGTACAAATACATTTTTAGGAAGTACAAAATATGCTCAGTTATTGAAGAACACAAAGATGCTTAATATATTGCCAGTACACAGGATGCCCTGAGTGTGTTTGGGAGAAAGAACTTACATAAGATTCCATTTTTCCAACTGAGATAAGCATCAAAAACAAAAGTACAAAGACATTGTTCAGTTTTTCCCAGGAAGTGAGTCATCAAATGGCCTCCAACAGGGAGAGAGAAAAAGCATCTATTGATTAAAGATCAAAGTACTAAAGAATGATTAAGGTTTCCAAATGGATAAACTAGATAGTTCCAGGTTGAGAGTGGGAAGAATAAGGCAGTCTACAGTATATTTATGACGTCCAAAATTGACTGACTTGGGAAATTAAGAGTGATGTAATATAAAAATATGTAAATACTACTGAGAATTATGGGAATGATATTTTGAAGAGTTACCACATACTTGTAGAAGAACTGGGAACGTATCTGGAATGACAGGAGGAGAATGACACTATCTGTGTGTGATTAACTTGTTTGGCCTTTAAATAAATGGCTATAAATATATACATTAAGAGAAATGGAGATGTAAAAGCAAAATTCACAATTCAGAGTAGATGAAGAGTCAGGATAAATAGGAATGGAGATGGAAACGAAGTGAAAGTTCATGGAAAGACTCTAATGAGAGACCTTCAAGGACAGTCCAGAGCCTGAATTTAGAATAAAGACACCGAATAGTGGGTTGGATCATTCCAAAGAATAAAATATTTGTAACATACCTGACATTACATGTAAGCACAGGAGAACTTTAGAAGGATCAGGTGATTAAAAATTTCTAAATTGAATTTTAAAATCAATTTCAAAACATGAAAGGAAAAGGTAGACACTACAGATTTAATTTGAAAATACATGTAATGGGTTGAGAAGATCTGATGAAGAGAGCAGAGCACATGGACACACAGAAGGAACTTCTAGTGTGTAGGCTGAATGCTGGACAATGTATCACTCTTGCAAGCAGGGCAAGAAGAGAGAATGTGCCATCTAGGGACAGTATATGGAGATTTTAAACTAAAAATTTGAATATCTTCTTGATGTGATCATATATGGGAGAAACATATTTGACAATATTCCTATCTTGAAGTACATGAGGCTGGAGTTATGATCTGATGAGGCAGTATATTGTAATTTTTTTCTCTTTTATCTTCATGCTCAAATAAATGTTTCCCAAGTTAAATACTCATTTTATCTATAAGAAAAAAATAACTTTTATCCGGATATAATTTTGCTAAATGTTAATTTTTAAACACCAAGATTCAGTTCTATATTTTCCTTGCTTCATTTTTACAACATCCTGCCAAACAAGTTTTCATATAGCTTTTCTCTCCTTGTCTTGATTTTAAAACATAAACCACTAAGACATTTTTCAAAAAAGGTTTGAATTTAATAAAGTTATTTATAAAATAAACTCATTACCTCTCAGGCTTTCCCCTATGATATGAAGAAAGAGTATTAGATCACTTGAGACTTTTGCTACTGCTAACTGAATTTAGTTCACAGAAAAATAGACAGCTATAATTACCAAATGCAATGAATTCCACTTAAGACCAAGAAACCTAAAAGTATGAAAGTTTCATTGCTTTTTAGAAACCATTTTGTTTTTATTAAATTCTCTCTCATTTATAAAGCTATGGGATCTTCCAGAAGGGTATCATCAAAAAGGAAATGAAACCCATTTCCTTTTTAAAATTTTAAAAATCTTTGAAATTAGGAACAGTCGTCTTGGAGCTCCAGGTGGAGCTCCAGGTGTTCAGCCTTCGAAAAAGAGGAGGGACTGCAAGAGCATGAATTGTTGAATCCAAGATTGCAAAAAGCACAGGGACAAATAGCCAATCGAATGGAAGCACATGAATTATGAACCAAAGGCTGTGGAGCCCCCAGCTGGATCAGGACCTCTGGATAAGTGAGACAACTGAATAGCTTGATCTGTTTGGGAGGCACCCAGTCTGTGGGACCAGGACCTGTCCTTAGTGCATGTGCTGGCTGTTTGGAACCTTGGGCTTACACAGGCACACATGCTCAGTCTGGAAGGAGGGGACTGGACCTGCCTGTACTGAATCCACCAGGTTTAAATGAATCCCCAGGGGAGTCTTGTCCCCGGAGGAGATGGGAATGGAGGGGAGGGGCTGGAGGGAAGGTAGGAGTGGGGGCGGGAGGGCGGAAGGACAGGGGAACCCATGGCTGATGTATAAATTAAAACACATAATAAAAAAAATGTAAAAAAAAATCTTTGAAATTATAAAATTATCCCATGTTCTCTATTCCTTTGCTTGTGATGAGACCTCCACATACTCCTCTTTGTTTGCTTTCAAATACATGGCCTCTCTTTTCATTAATTTTTGTTTAAGAAATATATTAGTACAACCTGCTCACTCTACATAGTGTTACTTGTATGCACGTTTTCAGGCATGAGTATTTAGTGTTAGATAATCAACTGGTGTAGTCTTCCCCAGGAAGACTATTCACCCCTCTCTCAGCGTTCATTAGTTGCTTGCAGTTCTGTGCTTAAGGTTGAGGCCTTGTGGTCTTTTTCTTGTCTAATTGACAGTGTCTAATTTTGGCATCCACTGAAACTTTCCCATCTGTGCTGATAATGCTCTCTAGGAGCCATAGACCCTATAAGATAAAACCCAACAGAGATCACAAAAAGAAGGCCTCTTTTCATCAGGTTTGTCCCAAAGACTCCCAAAACATTTCAGTTAGTTTTTATTGACTTGGTTGCCTCCAAGAGATGGAAGTCAGGTCATGTTTGCTAGAAACATGTATGTCATACACAGGGCCTAGACACCCCTAAGCTTGAACTGAAATGAAAGTCTCAACCCTAAGGTCTAGCTTTCATGGCTCCATAGAATTTCCAAAGGAGAGAAGCAACAAAAGTACTACCCAGATATAATGCCTACAAAACACACATAACTCGGAGGTAACCAACAGCTCGCAACCTGAACTCAAGACTCTTTCAACAAGAGGAAATCATGTTTGGTACTGAAAACCTACCCAACTACCCAAGGTCTAGTAAGTCCTGGATCTTGGAGGAGAAGCTACAACTACTACTTTCCTAAACTGACCTAATCTGTAAGCACATTCTAAGTATTTGCCCTTATGCTCACAGATAAGTAGATTCTTCACCCTTCGTCAATGAAATATTTTAATAGAACAACTTGAGACATGGTCAATGAATGTTTCAGAACGATTAGTTATATGACAATGACCATCAGTTTTTATTATTCCCCAATACATTTCTATTTGGTTGATAAGACACTCTCAAGGACTTAAAGGACTTACTGTCTAGTCAACATGCATTTGCTGCTTTATAGTACAATTCATGTGTTTTGTTGTTCACATATATGTGTGTTTGAGAGTCTCCAAGGAAATATACCTCAGTGTATGGGCATGGATGCTTGACATTTTATGTCAGTCTTACTACTCAGTTTTGGCATGCACCTATGTGCACATTAATGCAGAAAAGGAGTCACTCAAAATGAAATAAATATTACTGTTTAATATATAATAAAGGAATGTATAGGGGAGCAAGTCATAAACCTATGGGTAATGTTAAGTTTTGGTGTTACTAGCTAGTCTTTTTTTAAAATGCAGTACTTCTCAGGGCATCATACTCCTTGGTAGGTCCCATGTATGCTATTCAGGCTATCACAATCCACAGATTACATTTGCTTCCACTGTTATTGTTTAAGTTGTACATCTTAATTTTAATTAAGATGTGATAATTGGTGCATTGAACAACTCATATATATCAATGATTTAATGTGATGAAGTCAAGTTTCACTTCTCAGTCTGGAGAGGTATGGAAAAACGTTCTTCTCTGTAGTCATTTGTGACACTAGGCTACTTCCAGCTTTTTCAATGATATTGCATCTTTGGGAGTCACATTGCCCATGCTTATCAGACATAGATGAGAAGATCATTGAGAAAGTTGGGAGGATATCTAACTACCTGGCTTACGTGTTTACATATCATACCATTAACCAGGATATGTTATTGGAATCCACTATGATATGTTACAGGAATCTACTTAGTTTCTTGTTAAAATATAGTTATGGTGAAGAAGAAAAATAAAATTTGACATTTACCACAAAGTACCTGGTTTGGGGGCATATCGAAATGTCCTCACTTTTCATTGAAAAATATGCTATGGGAATACACTCAATCTTGAGCAAAGCAGGACAGTTGGATCCACTAACATTGCCAACTACTGATAGCAGTCTGGAGTGAACTGCTTTAAGAATATATATTTGCTATCCCATTAAGGAAACAAGTCTAAGAAATCTAAGCCAAACTATTATACAGGGCTTACAATTCAAACTTGAAACTAGCCATTAAAAATAGAAAATGTTAGAAACCAATGTTATAAAAATTGACAATAATAGATGGTCAAGAGTTAAGTCATAATACTTATAAATATCACTAAGAATAAACCTTGTAAAATAAGCAGAATATTCCATTTATAGTTTTAGAACTTGAGGTAGAGAAATATTAAATATGTTGTTCAATATCACATTGTGATATAAAGTAGGCAAGATTTATTTTTAAAGGCACAGGTGCTAGGCAGGTTTTTTTCATATCACTTATCTTATAAAACAGGTTATACATAAATACTATATCCTATCTGTGCTTATGTGTGTGCAAATAAACACATACTTAACGTGTCTTTATGCAACAATGTAAGGATATAATAGTACAGTTAAGGGTATTTAGTAGTAGTCTTCAAAACAAATATATAACATGTTTGATAAAGCATTGTGTTTTGAAATACAGCTTTTTGTTTGGACTGGAATGAGTTTAGTTGCTTTGTTAATTTGACAGTCTTTCCAGTGATTTACATGTGATCCATCCTGAGTTCTTGTTGGAAATCTAAAGAGAGAAGAACTGCTATTCATATATGTTGCCAAATTTAGTTGGTAATTGCTTCTCATGGATATTGAAAAGCAAGAACAGGCAGGTGTAGGTGACTTTTTTTTTTTAGGAATCATTGGATTTATAAAGAAAAATTATAGAGTTTCTAAAAGTATAAACATTACAGATTGTCTGACACTAGACATAAACCTAGACTTTTCTCTTTCCTATAGCTCAGCCTATGCTATATGTTTTCTTTTTTAATCTTTGAGATCATATTATTATTACATAATTTCTCCTCTCTCCTGCCTCCACACCCTCCTAAATTCTCCTCCTTTTTCTCTTTAAATTTCATGGCCTTGGCCTGGCAGTGTTTGTGCAAGCCTTTAATTTCAGCACTCAGGAGGCAGAGCCAGGTGGATCTCTGAGTTTGAGGCCAGCCTGGGCTACAAAGTTAGTTCCAGGAAAGGTACAAGGCTAGACACAGAGAAACCCTGTCTCAAAAAAAAAAATCATGGCCCTTTTATTTCATATATATAATGAAATAAAACCTACATAGTCTGTATAATGTTAGTCATAGGTATGTTTGTAGTGCTGACCATTTGCTATTGGATAACCCCTTTGGTGTGTGCTTCCCTGGTGATGGCTCTCCCATTCTGAACATTCTTCAGTTCTTAGGAGTATTTGTGAGAGTTAAGGTCTCCTGGGCTTCTCATCCTCCACTTTGACATATCTCTGGGTGTCCTTGTTTTACGGCAGCAGAACATGTCTTAGTCACCATGGATCTTCATATGAGGACCCATGTGTTTTCACATGTACCCTTTTGATAATGTTTCCATCCCTGCCATTGAAACACTGAAGGGAGAAAATAATTAACATAAGAAAAAAAATTGTCCTTAGGACCAAACGCTTATAAATGCCACAGGACAAAATAAGGAGAGGGCAGGTTGGCATGCCCCAGGAGCCCATGAGGACAGTATCACACTAATGACATCAACTTAATGCTGCTCACATTATTACTTCTACTACTCAGGTTTCAAAATTCCCCAAATTTTGTTCTAAGCAAATGTTCTAAGCAGCACGGTCTTTATCAAATACTTTATTTGTAATCTTTTGGTGTGTGTTCCTGGTGTGAGCACTGCCAAATGCCTGTCACTGCTCTACTGCAGCAGTAAGCTGACAATCTTGGGTATTGATACTCATATCTGACCTTGTCTGAGGTAAAATCTCTGGGTCACTCCTTCATATGCCAGGCTATGTGGCTTATGAGTTACTGGGGACTCTCCTGACTCTGCTTCTTTGAAAGGATCAATGGGGTTATAGATAAGTACTACTTCATCTAACTTTACATGGATTCCAGCATTTGAACTCAGGTCTTAATTCTTATATGGCTGGGATTTTACCCTCTATGCCATTCTGCTGGCCTTTTATGACAAGTCTGTGTCTGAAACTTGTTTGTGATATATGCTTGTGATGTCAGGGTCTAGAAACATGAAATAATGGTCTTGGTATATGAAATATAGCAAAAAGATTGGTATGCTTGGGACTTACTCTTATTTTCCTAGTCATATTTATTCAAGATGAGAAGAAGCAAACCCGGTTTCTCTGAGAAGTGTCGTGCTTTAATTTAGTACCTCTTATAACCAAATCTGTTTTCTGGAGGCTTTTTTCTCTAGATGGTTGGCTGAAATGGTCTATTGCTTCATTCCTCATAGGTAAACTTCTAAGTCACATTATAATTTCTGCCACACATTGCTGAAGTTATCCTAATGTTTTTCTTTTGTGTGTGTATGTATTCAGGACGGTAAGAATCTATCTATCTATCTATCTATCTATCTATCTCTATCTATCTATCTATCTATCTATCTATCTATCTATCTATCTATATATATATCCTAAGATACTAAGTTACACAATATAATAGACTGCAGAAAAAAGGAATAAAAATTGAACATATATCACCAAGCTTGATCTTTTAAAAATTATGTGTGTGTATGTTATATATGAATATACAAGTAAATTTCACGTGTGTAAGTACATGTGCATAGGGCTATAGGTTGATGTCAGGTTCCCAATAATACCTGACTGCCTTTATTTTAACCATAAGCAGTGGTGATCTGAGTTTATGTTCTCATACTTACCAATTGGGTCATTTCCCTGGACTTCCCCTTAATATTTTCTTAATTAGAACATCTACAAAGACTCAAGCTGTTACATCCTTCTCTTATTTCGTTGCGTAAAAGAAGCACAAAACCTAAAGTCCTTCAGTTATATATTATATAAATGTATATCACCTAAAAGTTATATTTTTAATCTCTTTCATGAAATTAACATTTTATTCTCTATAAAATAAAAAAAACCTTCGGTTGCTTAAATTTTTAAAAGAATAATTCCTAATCTAAGAAATAAATTTATTTACTAAAGACAAGTTAGGGCTTAGTACTGTGACATAAAAGAGAATTTCTACAGGTCCAGATAAGATTGTAAGAAAAAGGTCTCCTGAAGGTTTGACTTGGGTTTTGTTTCTGCTGCTGTGATTTCTGTTTTCTTCTTGCTTCAGCTAGGATCGTCCGTCAATCACCACTCCTTATTACTTCAGAAGGTTTGGGTTCCAGGCTAACATGTCTGCTACCTTATCAAGCATGCTTTTTACTTGCGATTTCTCAAGCAGTTTTTCTTTTTCTTCTCTTTCAGAAACACAGCTTTAGAGATTGCACCAATTTTATGTTTTCTTGTGCCTGCCCCATCAACTTTCCCAGTAGGTTTATTACTATTTGTACAGATTGGATTCCTAGCCTCATGAGTAGAGGAGAAAAAAATGTCAACCTCTTTCCCTTTCCTTTTATTGTTAGTTTTAAAAAATCACACCACTATTCCTTTCAAGCTGAAAGTATAAACTATCTCTTAGAAGGGAGATTAATATTTTACGGCTTCAAACACTCAATGTGCAGTGTAGATTGATGCCTCCACTTAGATTAAGTGACTGTTTTATTCCTAAAACAATGCATATATTAAATTCTGTTTTTATTTATTTTTATAGTTTCCCTCCTAAAATTAGTAGTTTGAAAGTAGAAGATTAAAATAGGAGTAACTAAATTATCTCTGTTACACTGAATCATTTTTTACTTAAGAATGTTTGCATTAGCCTTGGCAGATTATTGTACACAATAGCACCAGTGCAGAGCTTGCTATACTAGCAATAACACACACAAGAAATATTTCTCTATATTCATATGAAAACAATAAGCATTGCTGAATTGTGTTTTGAATGTGGTGAATACAAAGGTAGGAAAAATATATATTCATTGTTACCAGTTACATTATTCTTACATTAAATGTTTATTATATAGAATTTGATTGTTATGTTGGCAAAAAGTAGAGAAAACTTTTGTTGTATGGGCCACAAATACCTCATAGCTTGTATGTATTAAAGGGTAAATGTAAATAATAGTGATAATTCCTCCTAATGTTGCACACTGGGACCTAAATATTGTCCTATGTGATTTCTCATTCTGTTTTCTTATGCTTCTTGGCATGGGTCATATTATAGTTCCTGAACAAAAGATGATCAAAGAAACATGGAATTTAAGTCAATTGCCTGGGATTATATAAATATTTATTGTAGTAGGACTCAAAATTCAAATCTGTTTGGTTTGGAAGTCATCTCTTGAAGTATTATCTTTTATCATATGTTCAATATGCTAGATAAATATAGAAATTTCTCATTAAGTATTAAATGATAACATTATATGCAGACACCCATGTATTGTACTCTCTGGTCAAAATAAATTATTTTACCTATATTCATATAAACCTATACAGACAGAATTATAAGATTATTTCAAGATGCTGATTATATTTGGATTTGTAGTCAAGCATAGGAAAGAATAGTGTGTTTGAGTAGCTTTTCTCTCTTTATTGATTTACTTAAACATAACATTACTACTAGAAGTAATTTAATTTGGCCTTTCCATTAGAACTAAATACCTGGATTAGAACATCTGTGTGTGAAAGTACTTATGGATAGGTATTAAGAGAAATAATTATTTGAGAGAGGAGACCTTGATCACTACATAATAAATTTATTAAGAATAATCTATATACTGTAAGATAAATAATCCTCAGTTTCCAGGAGCTGTGGAATGAAATGATTATATTACCTTATCAGTATCATTTAGTGCAAACTTTCATTTCCTGTTTTATTCTTCACTAATGATAAACTTTCTAAGTATCATTCAAATTGAAAACAGTTTATTTAATCCAGTTGTTTAAGTACTAGTGAAAACTAACTTTCTCTTTATCATGAGACTAAATAAAAGCAATTACACCATTTAATAACCCCAGTTCTGTTATTCTTTTCAAAGTACAGAGATGTGGTGACCCGTAAAACCATGAAGCAATTTGTGTCCAAGTGAAATAAGGTTTTTCCACATTCCACTTGAGTCAGTTAAAATTATTTTTAGTTTGTGCTATTTGTTATCTACTTCCAACTTAGTCCCTAAATTCCCAGGGAGGTTCTTTGAGGACATCTTGAAGCAGTTATAATCAAGTAATTTATTGCCTGAAATGTGAATTTGTTGAATAAAGTTAGTGTTTATTGATAAACATGAAAGGATAATTTCTAGAACTGCAGTTAAGAACCCAAGGTATTAGGAAAATTTATCTTAGCAAGCTCTATTTTTGTAACTGCAGATAATATTTCCTAAACTTTAGTTATGGTAAAAGGTCCAGTGACTTTGGGTTATAGAACAATAGGATTTATTTGAACTAAACCCTCTTTAAATAAACACCCAACCTTCTCTATTGGCCATGGCCATGCACACTAATTCAACAGCTTTAATAACACATTTCTTTAAAGATGACAGGATCCTGTCCCTCATTGTGTTTGTTCCATGTCTAGGAGATGAGTCTCATATCAGATGAAATTGCCAATTCTAAGCACTTTAACTACATCAGGTTTCATGGAAACCATGTTGTTCCTAGAAATTCAGAAAGGAAAAGCTTTTATATTGTCAACTTAAACTCTCACTGTGTGAAAATAAGAGGTCCATAAATGTGAAGTGACTTGGCTCCACGATATAAAGTTCTTCTGACTGCAATTCTCATTTAACTTCAGCTTCCTGTTCAGACAACACTTGGAGGCATCGCTGAAGGCCTTTGTAGTCAAGGCTGTGAGAGAATGGGCACTAAATAAACTGCAGGGCACATTCGCTTTATGCTAGTCTCGGATCTGGAAGAATTTTCATTAGATAGCAATAGTGTAACTGTTCTCTAGTCAAGTATTTTATGCACATTAATATTTCTTTGTGAATTTTGTAGTAAATACATTTTAAATACTTTCCACTGCTATCCATTATATAAAGGGTACATTGCATGTTGATGTACTTAGTCAAACAAATGAGCTATTTATAAAATATTTTATAGTTGCTGACATGTAGAATTATACTATATTGTTTAAATGGTATGTAATTTTAAAAATGTAGCAAATAATGCAATAATTCTCAACCCTCCTCAGGACCATTTCAATGAACCTAAAAGAGTAAGTGTCCCGGTATTTTATTTGATAGTTTCTCAAATATTGAAATAATTATCCTGGTTGTTGTTTTTTTAATTTTGTCCAAGTGATAGTACTTTTCTTTTATGTATGTACTACCAATCCCCCATGATTCATTATAGTAATTTGAACTGTAAGACAAATAAAAAACAACATGCCTGGATGATGCATACCTTCTGTGTACCCCAAAAGGCAATATACCGAAAATTATAACAGTTCTTCAAAGCATCATTAATTGAATAAAGAAGTTGCCTGAGGGGAGAGGAGCAGTACGTTTCTTATTGTTATAGCAAGTCTTTTTAAACAACCATTTCTTATATCAGGTTAAAATCATGATGAGATTAGAAGTATAGTCTTTTCATTAATCTGCTTTGTTGAAAATGGAGATACTTGTTGGTATTTGAAATAGATCTGGGTACTCTATAAAATAATTTTGTAAGCAACTCACTACTCTTTAAAAATCAATTTTTTATTATTTTAATTTTAAGGTTATAATATAAATCTATTTCTCTCTTTTACTCCTTCCAAACCAACTCATTCACCTCTCCCCTCTCTCCTTCAAATTCATGACCTCTTTTCCCCACCTAATTGTTATTGCATGCATGCATACATGTATATATGTTATATGTATGTATATATCTCAAAATGTAACATGTTAGTCTGTATAATGTCATTTGCATGTCTATTTTCTGAGCTACCAATGGATGTGACCCTCCCTGGGGAAGACCACCTCTCCTCCTCCCATCTTTCCTGGTGGCTTGTGATTCTTTGTATAATGTTGAAGCCTTATTTGCAACTTTTTCCTGTATTACTATTACTCAGTGATGTTAATGAGAGTCTAGAACTATTGAGATATCTGGGATTTTGCAGGATGAATTTCTCTGAATGTATCCTTCCCTACTTTTTCTCTTGACATTTCCTCATGTGGCACTTGCTTGCATTATGCTGGTACAAGCCCTCTCTTCAAATGAAGTAGTAAGGGTGACAAAAATGTCATGAGAGTCATTATCATGCTATAAAACATAACTGTTTTCTTAATAAGTCATCCTTTGTACTTGACTTATTTCTTTAGTCATTCATATTGTGTTGTAATTCAGTATTTTATAGTGTAAAAGTGTTATTCTTTCCAACAATCAATTATTTTTATTTGAGAATCAGAATATCAGAGTAATAGTCCACTATTTTGAAATAAATTACCTTAAACAAGTGATTATATAAAGAGCTTTACCTGAAATGTTTTTTACTTAATCCTTTAATAGAACTTCAGGTACATTATATATACCAGCATAGTGAGCATGAAAAATATGCCCATGGTTTGATAGTATGTTAGCAGCAGAGAGGTACAGAATGTCTGATGATATTTTGTCCAAATCATATTTAACTTTGACATGAATTTCCATCATAGAATCATCTTCCTTATGTTTCATTTTACAGAATTGTCTGATTTATATATCAACGCATAGAGTGCATTTTGCCCTTTCACAGCATATTGCTATTATGTTATTAAACTAACACAGAAAAACACCCTAGAGTTTGTAGTGGTGAGTTAGTTCTTTGTATTGAAAATCACAACACATAAAAGTTGGGCATATGTCCACTTGGTACAAATGATGGATTATAAAGGCAGGATTTAATGCTTAATTTCTTAATATCTTTGTTCTTTCTAGTAATTCCATACAGATGACTGTAAATTTCTCCCCAAACTACTTCTGGACAATTTTTACTTATCAATTTCAATACTTTTTGGAAAGACAAAAAATTACTTCAAAAATCTATTAAAACTGTGCATTCAAAACTTTGCATAATTTACTTAAATTAGAAGAGTGGAGATTAATAATTTCAAACATAAATGTATCTTATATTGAAACCCCTGAAGAGTATATATCTCGATTCTTTTTGGGATACCCCTGTTAGAGAAAAACAAATATATATTGATATGAAAAAGTAACAATCCAGTGATATTTGGCATCCACCACACACATTGTTACATTTGGTCTGGGAAGAGGCCAGAGTTCCATCTACATCTGAACAAGTCTGGGTGTTTCTAATGGGCAGCATGAAACTGCAAGAAATAAGGTAACAAGGTGAAATACTCCTATCACTAATTTCCATTCTAGTGCTGTCAAAAGTTTATCACATCAGCTTCTTAAAATGTCCAAAAGCATCCTTAAAGTCCACAGAAAATCCATAGTTTATTATTTGAATATTCAGACTTGTTCTTACAAAGTTTTACTGAAAGGCTTCAAAGTGGATATGTTACAATCCCTATACAGACAGCATTGGCTGATTTCTTAAGCATTACTTAAAGACTTTCAACCACAGTGTGGCTACTTATCCACTCCAGTAGTTAAATAGAATTATGCTATAGCCGGGTGGTTGTGGTTCACGCCTTTATTCCCAGCACTCAGGAGGCAGAGCCAGGCAGATCTCTGTGAGTTCAAGGCCAGCCTGGTCTACCAAGTGAGTTCCAGGAAAGGCACAAAGCTACACAGAGAAACCCTGTCTCCACAAACCAAAAGAAAAAAAAGAATTCTAATATAGAATGCATTTCCTGTCATAACTTTAACTACTATTATTTAAGAAATATTTTAAATGAAATAGTGACTATTTCTTTATTTTTCTTGGTTCAAAATAAATTTTGCATGAAAACAATTATTTTAATGATACTGTAGAACCTAATTCTTAACAAATTTTGTGTCATTTATTTACTTAGTTATCCATGCTTAACATTTCACTGTTCACAATAAAATGTGAAGTGTAAAACTACACTGGCTGATCTATGGTAGTTATTTCTGATATGAGCTAAGGGTCTGGTTCTTAGGGGTCTTCTCTTAAATGTTATCTACTTGATAAAAATAGAGTCTGTGTTTCTTAGTTTCATTTTGATGTACTTTTCTAAATTTCAGTGATCTAGGAGTGTGTGATGAACATTTCCTTTTGAAAGGAGGAGTGCAGATAAGAAGTGGTTGAGGTTGTTAAGGTGGTGATTGCCTACATCATAACAATGGACAGTGAGTTCTTTACCAATGCAACTGCGAAATGTTACAGTGCTCAAATTTGGTTTAGGAATTTCACTTTGAGTATTCTAGCTGTATTCATTTCCAGACACTTTAGATCTGTTCTTGGCCTTCCAATCTTACTTCGAACAATCATCTGTCCCTTGCAAAGCTTCTATTGCTCTCTGACTGAATCTGTACTTAAGAAATGACTACTCAAACTAATTCTTATACAAAATACTTCAATGAAACCTCCATTCCTTATCTTCATTTAGACTTTTTGCACTGAACAGCTGATAAAGCTGATTATGAATGTCATTCCTTTACTTCTCAAAATTGAGTTCTTTTTTAAAAAGAGCTAAGATATTTCAAAACAACTAGATTTCAAGGTGTGGATTTTCAATGATTTATAATTTTTCCCATTTGTTGTTAAAGTACACTTCAGCAAAAGACAGCATTATTTATACTACCTCTCTGTTTTTATCTCTCTCTTTCTTGCTTTCGCTCATTCTGTCTGTCCCTTTCTCTCTCATCGTTCAATCTCTTTCCCCTTTGTGCCTTGCTGCATGTGTGTAAATGTGTAGTGCTTATGCCAGTGTGCACAGATTCAAAAACCCGAGAGCACAGGGTGTCTTCTTTTACCACTCTGCTTTATTGCCTTAAGACCCTTCCTCACACAGGGGAAGAAATCTGCATTTGTTTCATGTAGGCAGGCTAGCCAGCACACTCTCCAGAGCTGCCTGTGCTCACTACAAAGGTTTGGATTTTAGTGTTAGCTATAACTAGCTTTTGACGTGAATGCTGAGAACTCCACGTTAGGTCGTCATGCTTCAGAACATGTGCTCTTACTTGTCCACTGAGCCATCACACTAGCTCCTGGATATACGATATTGAGCTTCAAGACTCATGTTCCTACCAGTCTTCTCAGTCTTAATATAATTGCTTCTCCTGTTTCAGCTCTTAGAACACTTGTGCTATTCATCCCTTCTTCCTGTTCCTATCACTCAATCTTTCATACATTAATTTCCTTTGCTAGGTCTCTTATATTGCATGTTAGAACAGTTCTCTCCCATGAGAAATTTCTATTTCTCTGTTCTCTCTCTCTCTCTCTCTCTTTTGTGATCTGTCTCTCTTGTCCCAGTAACTAAATTGTGAAAATATCTGTAGAATCTTTAGAAAAAAGTGGCAAACTGTGTAAACCAGAATATTTATCTATGGATAAATTGTACCTTAGAGAGATTTTTCATCTTTATCACTGTTAATAATAGACTCCATTTCCTATTGTTAATCAGAATCAGACTTATTTACTTTATGTATTTATCCTACCATCTATTGCCTCAATAGGCACAACATCCCTAGTCATTCTTACAAGGAAAAATAAAACCATTTGAATATGACTTTCTATGACTTCCTTTACTTGTCCATTTTAGTCATTCTTATTAGACGTTCATACATCTCTATTCATGTTCTTCCACTCAGGAAGAGAACTCTATTTATAGTTGAAAGTTGAAGATATATACTTTTCATCCAGATCTTGGTTTATGGACTCTTCTACAGCATCCTCATTATTTAAACTACTTTTGTTTTGTTTTGTTTTTTGAGACAGGGTTTCTCTGCGTAGTTTTGGTGTCTGTCCCAGACTTGCTCTATAGATCAGGCTGGCCTCAAACTCACAGAGATCCACCTGGCTCTGCCTCCTGAGTGCTGGGATTAAAGGCATGAGCCACCACTGCCCAGCTTAAATTACTTTTTTGATAACTCTTTCTGTCATTCCCTAAGAAATGCCTACCCTAAAAATCTAAATATCTCTTCATCCTCAAAAGCATAGTTAAATCAGAAAACAGAAAGTATACTAAAGAAGTTTGATTTGAGTATGCTTTCATAAAAGGTCCCTGTAGAGAGGTGTAGACATGGTACAGGGAAAGCATAATAGGAAAAAATGTAAGTGTAATTATGATGTATATTCTCATGGTATGGGGTGAAGGTGTTTGGGGGAGGACTCAGAAACAATGTCACATAGGAAGAACAGATTTATGTGAACTTTGTTGATAGATGCAGCCACTGTCCCACTCTCAGATGTGAGTCACTCTAATAAATACTTAAAACTTGTTTCTTTCATATCTGTCTTCTTAGGGTCTCCTTTGAAAATCCACCAATAAATGAGAGACAAGGGAGCTAACATCCCAATCTTGGAGTCATTAAAACAGCTTAAGAAAGGACTAGAACCTGAATTTCATTGATCAAATGAAGGCATTCATAAGATTAAAAAATGTTTGCTCTTCATAAAATTCAACTCTCTTGTAGTGCTCACATCAGATCACAAGGAGCTGTGCTCCCTGAATGAATTCCAAAGTGTTATAAGATTAGTTTAATGTGTTATGAGAAACATTTTTGAACAAAAGAAATGCAGCATGTAGTCAAGATCTTTTTTAAAAAAATAATCACCGTGTCTTTATTTTCTGTATGTTCTCAGCTCGGAATAGCTTTCTTGTCTTGAATGATAGGCTAGGCCTTGAGGAGTTGTTTTTCTGTCTGCACATGTTCCTACTATCCACATTGTCTTTTTGTTGTTTGTTTGTTTTTTTGTGTGTCAAGCTGTGAAACGTGATCTCCATTTACCAATCCAGATTATTATTTCCCACTCTAAGTTTTGTCATTAAGTAGCCAATCCCTTTTCTGTGTTCATATGAAATCCTCACGTGACCAACAATGAGGTGACTTCCCTTTTAATCATCTTGCACTAACCTTTACTGAATAGATTCTGTCTGCTTCGTATACTCTGTTTATCATTTCTCATACATATTGGATACTAAGTCATTTTGTATAATTAATATTCCTTTTCATGACACTCATCTTGCTACTACTTCTGATTTTTCTAATGATAAAAATATATAGTCATCTATATGTCAGTTAGTCAAGACATTGTTTGAAGTATGTGATATTTTTGAAATAAAAATAACTTTTTCTAGGTTCAATACTCTAAATTCCTGTTTTATATTGGAGTTATATATATTGGAAAATATGACCAAGAAATAATGTCATTAAAAATAACAGTCTTGACAGACAGTTGAAAGAAATGCATGAACAAAGAACACTGTAGCTTTTCCAGAGAAGCAAACTGTGTTCAATTATATTAGTGTGAAAGCAGATTGTGAGGCACTCATGTAAAGGAACTTAGAATAGAAGGAGATAAGGATGCAACTATGGCAGAATATACAAACGTGTTTTTTTAAACAAAAATATGGAAAATATCTACTGTCATAATTGGTTTGAATTTTAGAATCTTTATTTCATCTGTTATTTTTTGCTTTGATATCATGTCATTAATTTATGCATTGCAATGAAATATTTGCATGTTCCTCCTTTAATCCAATTGAACCTGAGAATAGGCTTGGAATATCTTTTGTCAAATTGGTGATGTGGATTGTTATCCTTTGACTCAGGATAGAGTTTTCTCAAAACTTCACTGTTTATTTCCTTAATGAACATCTTTGCCTGACACAATTTACCACATAATGGAATCTATTAAATACTTCTACTGTGGTATCAATAGATCTTCCTTTCTTCCAATTTAACTCAAGACACCATGTCAACTTTGTATGAATGATTATGAGAAAATAGCAGCTCCTTTTATTAATAAATGTTACCTTTTTGGTTTCTATGATTATGGGAGTGTATATATTCTCATCATATATTGTTTTTCATAGCTATGCAAGTATTACATAAAGGTTGAGAAAGAATAAGGAAATTTCTACCCTACTTAATTGAAAATGCATATGTTTTTAATTTGGTTTTACTCATGCTAAATGACAAACTATGAATATTTTTTCATTGCGCCATTATTTTTAGGCAATAACATCATGTAGCTTTCTCAAAAATGCAAACTTAACTCATCATAAGGACACTATATTATTCCTCTAACAGTAATTAAACAGTCATTTTATTCCCTAAACACACATTTGGTTTCACACTTCCTTGATTGGAATTTCACTCCCAAAGATCTTACTGAATGGGAATTTAAAATTTATTTTATGTGGTCCTCTGTGTTTGCACCACTTCCTTTCAACTTTTTAGAGGCAGCTATATCTAAATACTATTATGAAGAATTTCTGGCGTTAATAGTAAAGTTGTTAGGTTGTTGAAATATACATACGTGTGTGTGTGTGTGTGTGTGTGTGTGTGTACATCTGAGAGGAAGCCACATCCCTGTCTGTAGCTTGAAAAAAAATTAACATTGAATTTCTATGGTATCTCTCTCTCATACCAATCAAATTGTCTTTATTTCATGGTAGGAATATAATGAGTGATAAAATATAGAGCAGATGAGATTATAGGTGATAAGTCACTTAGAAAATGGCTGTGTGTAGTAGAGGGACAAGAGAGTCAAAGGGTGTGAAACCAATACCAATTTGAGATTTTTATGGATCTGTTTTGAGGACAATTAGGCTTTTCCAAACACGTGTTGCTTGCCGCAGGGGCAAATAGAATATAAGTGCAACCTGTCTAGATCAAAGGGAGAGCTGTGCTAGATGATAAGGAAGAAGACGTTGTTTTAATGATACTCACTTCTGGATTCTCTTTGGTTTTTTAACCAGAGGCATTGCTGCTTATATCTGTGATCTGTTGTATATGCTCATTCTCCAATGTATCCAGTCTTTGTCCTTATATACTATTTTTTTCGATCAGTTTTCCCCAATTATGCTTTTCAGGAAATACATATTCATTGCTTTAAGCAATCTAAAACGATAGACTGACTGCTAACTATTTACATCATTTCACCGCATGCAAAGTGAAAGAGTATTCAGTATTCTACCTGTAGATATTATCTATTGCCATCATGTTGAAGGGGATGTATCATGAGTTTAGAAATCATACAGAAGACAAGCAAACAAGGAAAGGAAAGGATGTTTTATGAGTTTCATGTTGTTCTTTCCCAATGCTTATTTTGATATGTTGTGCAATCTATTTTCTGTGTCTCTCCTTCAGTGGCACAAACACACTATTGATAGTTCCAGGATACAAATGTCATTCTCTCAAAAAATCCTAAAGAAGAAAAAAAAAAGCATCAGAATTTAAACCGGAGGCCTATGTGAACAAATCATTGTTCAGAAAAGTATTTTAGAGAAAAATAATTTTAAAATATTATAAGCACTTGGTTCATATGTAAAGAAGGGAAACATAACTTCAGCATGACAGAGCTAGGTAAAAGTTTGAAGGTTGGAACAGACCTGCCAAATTGGGATAATCAAGATTGTCACATAAAGGGCACTTTGATTTCCTTACTTTGTTAATTGATTGATATTATTTTCATAGTATTAGTTTTAGAGTATTTGAAATTAGGACAAATAAGTTGAGGATAATTCTACTTCCACTGTTGAACTGATTAAGATGTTTCTGATAAAAACAAAATAATCACAGTATGGGAGCTGCATTGAGACTTGGGTCTGCTTTACTGTCAATGGAGAACTGGCTGGAGACGAGAGTTCAAGGTACTATATGAATGGCTTGTGTTAGCAAGGCTCTTGTGTGTTCTTGTTCTGGGTCTTCTGATTCACATTTTCCACTTCAGAGAGTGGGCATGTAGATTTGCCAGATGAATGCTCATGCATTGAAGTTGTGAGGATGCTAACTACTTCTGTATGGAGTTGCCCCAAGTTCACACTTAAAAGCACAAGCCCTAGGCCTAGACTAGAGAGTGCCAGCTATACGTTAATGTTGCCTTTTCTATTTCTGTCCTTACTTGCTTAGTCCAAAAAAATTTTTTTTCATTCCTATTAAAGTGCCACAGGAGTTGCAAAGATCCTTTGTTGCCCCTTCAAAGGATCTCTAGAGTAGCCCAGAGGGTGGGAGTCTCCCTCTATGTCTCTCTTAGAGAACATCATCCGGCCAGACTGCATGGTAGATCTTTTTTCCTTGCTGAGAAATCTTTTTTTTTTTTTTAAATGTTTTCCTTTTATCATATTGCATCACATATGCTTTAGGACAGATTCTTGCCTATGAACTTCACAGTTTAACATCTTGAAACACAAGTCACCCATGGTCCCAGCATGTACAGAAGTGATCCCACTGTGCTTCTCCCATCTCGTTCTTCTCTCTGATCTTTATTTCCGACCCCCTTTAATGGGCCAATGTTTTTCACTACCTTCCATTTGCTAATAATTCTTAATTTTGAAGATATTTACTGGGTCACTCTTCACTGATGGCCTCAAAAGTTGAAAACAAAGAGATGCTGTCTTATTAGATGGGAAAGAAGGGACAGATACAGTTCCTACAGGAAGAAAAGATAAAATAAAAACCAAAAACTAGGGGCTGCTATGTAATAACTACTAAAGTTAGTACATCTTAGTCAGATCTGCACAACTAGGGCTTTAAGTGGCAGGGCTTTCACTATTTTTATTTTTTTTAATTTATTATTTTCTCATACATCATACCCCCACTGCAGTTTCCCCTCCCTTCACCCTTCCCAGTCCCTCTCTCTTCTCCTACACTCTCCCCCAGATCCACTGCCTCTCAGTTTCCCTTCCAAAATGACCAGGCCTCCCAGGGATATCAACCCAACAACCACAGCCTAACAAGTTACAATAAGACTAGGCACTTACCCTCATATCAAGGCTGGACAAGAAATCCCAGCAGGGAGAAAAGGACCCCAAGAGCAGGCAAAAGACTCAGACACACTCACACTATTAGGAGTTCCACACAAACATGAAGCTACACAACTGTAACATATAGGCAGGGAATCTGTATCTGTCCACCACAGGCTAGGAGATTGTCGCTTGAGTCTCTGTGAGCCCCTAAGATCCATGCTTAGTTGTTTTGGTGGGCTGTGTTTTCCTGGTGTCCTCAACCCCTCTGTCTCCTACAATCCTTCTGTTTCTTCTTCTGCAGAGTTCCCCAAGGTCTGTTTAATGCTTGGCTGGATGCCTCTTCATCTGCTCCTATCAGTTGCTGGAGGAAGCTTCTCTGTTATTTGTACTAGGCTCCAGTCTATGAGTATAGCAGAATATCCTTAGGAATCATCTCATTGATTTTTTTTTAAAGAATAGGTATTATTTTCCATTAGATCCTGTGTGCATGTGATGTTGAAGAAAAGACATACCTGAATGATGACCAGAATTGACTTGGAGTGTATGTACATTCCTGAAATCAAATGAGTATTGACCTTTACTGTCAAGAGATTGACTGAGTCATTTAAACATCATATGTGAGATTATTTTAATGGTAACAAATATGATTACTGCCTGACATACAATAAACACTCAGCAAATAAATCTCAAATTTTGAATCCAGTAAGATTTCTGCACAAATAAATATTTTCATGATTTCTCTGTAATTTATTATATAAGGGGATTAAATAGATAGGATGTGTTATCAGGCATGCACTATTAATAATAATAGAAACAGTAATAATAACGAAGATGATATTCTTTTAGTTGAAATACATTATTAATGACTGAGTATTTAAGTGTATTTGCTCTATCTAACAATTCATGGTCCATAGGCCTATTAATCCAGTTGGTGATTTTATGAGAAAACTCATATATTCTGTATATTTTTATGTCAATAGTATATTTAAGGCAAACAAATACCTTTTAGTTTCTGAATTTCCTTTTCTTCCCTCTTGATCTATACTCTCGTTTTAGTTACATTAGTATTTTCTGTCTTGAAAGAATTTTACAAAGGCACATTGCAAAGGATGGGGTCATTATGAAGGTCTCCTTCATCTTTAATGGTGTCTGGTGAAAGAAACTGATGCATCCATAAGTTCAGTGTGAACTTTTCACTTGCAGCTTTACTTCAGTGGGTAGTAAACACACACACACACACACACACACAAACACGCGCGCGCACACGCACGCACAAAGAGACAGGGTGGTGAAATGAGAGACAGAATATTACCCAAAAATAACATTCACAGCCAAATATGAATATCTCCTATAAGTTTAATAAAAAGAACAGGTTCCAAATTGAACAATAATTTTTAACTGACTAACCCCAAATTTGGAACATTATGAATGTGCTGCCATGATTCTCTGTTCCACTGATGTAAACAGTATATAAAATTCCACGTGTTTTCATCTGACATATATATGTGCACATTTTAAATACTCAGAGTGTAATCATATGCCCTGCAGTAAGGGAGCATATCAGACAAATATTTTAAGAAAAATATATGTGATCTCTTTGTACATGAATAACATTTTGGTTTTACACTTTCTGTACTTTGTATTTACAAATTGAGAAATTATTAAATACATAAAGTCTTTTGGCTAATAGGTGTTTTAGGCTCATAGCTGGTCACAGCATCAACCATTCATTCTGTGGAACATTTTTATTTTATTTTTATAAGCATGTCCTCTGGTCTTTGCCTTTAATTAGCTTATTTTGTTATTTGTTTAAATCAACAAATCTATCCTTACTCTGTCATTGTGCTACCTGCAATTCACTTATTGAGTAGAGAAATTCATTAATGGGGACTAAAATTGGAGAGTGTCATTTATAGTTAGTAATTAGTGCTTGCCTTTTCTAAATATTCTCTTGAGTGAAGAAACAGCACCAGGCTAAATGCTAGACGAGAATCAAGCCACCACATATAAATACACCATAGGTGTAATCTTTTCCTAGTCTGTTCTTAAAAGGGAGCTGAATACGGGGATTGGAATAGCTGTGCATCAATTTTGCATTCTGGATTGTGGTAGCTGGTGGTGGTAACACAAGCAGAGTCCTAACACTTAATAGTAAGTATGCATACTTTACTTTTTACGTAGAAAAGTCATACATTTTAGTAGGTTCAGCACTTTACTAACTGTTGAGACATTGTATCTCTATCCAGAAGGTAAAGTATATAAATCAGAATCAATGTGCAGGGAGATTCTGCTGCATGAACATTTTATTATACAATGTAAAAAATACTACACAGGTTTGGCATGGTGTCAAAACTCATTGTACAAAATCAGATTTAAATATAGTATCGTGTTTTAATCTAGTTTTGCTTTTGTCAAATAGACAGTCATCCTTTGTCATGTAATTAAATATCAGTTTGGACCCTCAGGCCTCTGAGACAAATTGGTTGTATTTTTATATGTTAAACACAGACTTAATTCAGTTCAATCTTTTAATTCTTCTTCCTTTAATTACTTAGTAGCTAAAACTAATAACTGGTTTTGTTTCTTTAAACTTATTACAAAGTCTTGCCAAAGCAAATTGCTGTATCTGATTTCATATGAATGCCAAGTTGCTTAGCAACTTAAACCTGCCTTATATTTCTTCCTTTTACTTTTTCTTAAATCTCAAAATCTTTATCAGGATCTAATTTTAGGTCCATATCTATATTTATTCAGATTATTTTTATTCATACAATAAAGACTTGGTTCTTCTTTGAGTTTTCAATAATATGTTTGTATGACAAGAGATGAGGAGAGGGAGAGAGAATGGAGGGGAGAAAATGTTCCCAAATGGAAAACAAAGAGAGTGAAGGAACACATTCATCATACCCTATTTTCTATATTGTTAACTTTTAAATCTTACTTCTTTCCCACTGTATGTGATTTATTCTGTCTTGATTCATCTTCTAGGTATCAGTGCTCTAGTTTTGAACCTCAAAGAATGAGGATTTAGTCATCTGTGGTAGCTCTGCACAATTTCATGCATAATTGGCATTCGGGCTCAGAAGACTTTTAGAACAGATCCTATTCAGAGCCCTGTGTTCCTCTATCCCCAGAGAGAAATTATCCCTTTGGGAGGTTTGTCATCTCTGGCAGGAAGAAAATGGTGTTACTATTTTGTACTTTCATGTCGTGGCAGACAGGCAGTGACTTTTCAGCCAGGTCCATAAACTAATTGTAAAAGTGATGGAAAATGTCAGTACTTAAAGGGAAAAAAGTCTTAGAATAACTGACAGTTGTCACTTTGCTTAATTTCTGCTCTTTGCTGCACTAGGCACCAATCTATAAAGGAGAGTTTGAAGGAAGAAAAAGTTGTGTTTCCCAAATGCATAATATTGAAAGGAACTGAGTTTTAAATATTGGTGTATACCCTTTCAATGTGTAATTACTCTACATTACCAGATCAGTCACTCTTCTTCATCAGGGACCAGAAATATTTTCTCAGTGACTGTTTTATATCCACTCTCATATATGCATACTCAGAAGTGTATGGCTCACAAATCAGGAAAACCAATGGTGACAGGAAAAGTGCTCACACATTCATTTCCTGCTTTCTTTCTGAGTAAGTGCTTCAACCTAGCTATTATTTGTCTCAAGAATGAAAGTGATTTTCAAACTTAAACTTGAATTATTGGTTTCAATAATACTTACGTTTTGTGAGTGTGTGTGTGTGTGTGTGTGTGTGTGTGTGTGTGTGTATCAGATCCCAAGCTCAATTAAAATGGTTTGTTTAGTGAATAGAAAATTAACTCCAATTTCTAATTATTGAACTTTGACTTTGGGATGTTTTTATATTTTTCTCATTTTTATTCATTTTTTGATACTCTATAATATATGACTAAGTGTCTATTGAGAGGGTTTCCTTTTTCCGCATATCTGACACTTGTGAAATTTCAACATAATAGTCTCTTACCTGATACAGTTTAGGGAGAATGACATATGTAAATATGTTCTTTATATATGGCACCAGGGTTCTAGTATATAGCCAAATGCCTTTTATATTAATTGCTTAATAAGCCATCCATTGCCTAGGGATCTTCATAAGTAGCTAAATGGAAGGGAGAAGATGGACTTTACATACTACAGTCATATGACATTCCCTGGGGAAGCATCTATCCATCCTAGATAAAACATTAAACCAAAGAATTTATTCTACCCAAATTTAACTTTCTGAGCATAAAATTTTATTATGAGTTACATGCAGCAGCACAAATCACCTGAAGGCAGCTAGCTCCATCACTTAAAAGGCAACAGGAACATAAACGATGACAGGACAGATTAGCATCCCTAAAGTTTCCTGACCGGCATCTTAAGAGCTATACCAAGGCTCTCTTCACTAGATATAAATTCCCATGTATGCCACTTGCTCGTCAGCAAACTCACGGTCTCTTTTATCATTAAATGTTGTTACATACATATATGTGTATACATTCCTAAGAACAGAAGTACAAAACAATCTGTCCATATAATGTTGTTTCTGGGGATGACCATTTGGTATTGCATAGCCAATGGAGTGCTCCTCCTTGGAGGGGATCATCACTTATTCTTAGCAATTTTACTGGTTATAAGTAACCATTGCCCATTGCAATAATGAGTTCTCTTCCACAACTAAGACTATACTAGTACACGGTGGGTATGTTGATGGACATGTAACATTTGTCCAACAAAACAATAGTACGGGTCCTCCTACTATAGCTGATGTCTTCCTCAGAACGGATCTTTACCCTGGTTTACAGTACCAAATATGAACTCACTTTTATGGTCCATGACATAAATCTGGTCAGAAAGCAGTTGGTTGTACCTATGATAATTGTGACACTCTATCAGTAAGCCAGCTGGTTTGACAGCCTACAAAGTAGAGTTCATAAAGAAACAGACCTGTTTGTGACAATTGTCCCCAAGCAGCAGGCATAACATTGTGAGGCACCACACCACATGTAGCTTAAACTCAGCTTGGTTTCTCCATGTGCATAGTCAATCAACACGTGCATTACCTTCAATAAGAGGAAATTAACCATCAATTTATGGCACCCAACCAACACCAGTGGCAATCGTTTTTATGTTTTGTAGGACTTCAAGACATCCCTGCTTCACAACATGTAGGAAGGTAGCTTAACTCTAACACTGGCATCTTCATTTATTCAACCATGTTATGGCTTTTTATTTATTTATTTAAGAAATTTTATTGTTTATTTTAAAACCAACCACAGATCTCCCTCTCATACCTCCTCCTGCTTCCCCCTACTTCGCCCACTCTACTGATCCCCTCATCCTCTCCTCTGAAAGGATAAGGCCTCCCATGGGGAGTCAGCAAAGCCAGGTACATTGAAGAAGGACCAAGCCCCTCCCCTCTGAGTCAAGGCTGAGCAAGGCGTCCCACCATAGATAATGGGCTCCAAAAAGCCAGCTCATGCACCAGAGATAGATGCTGATCCCACTTCCAGGAGCCCCTCAGACAGACCAACATGACCAAAGCTTAGACTTACTAGCAGTAGTGGAGAGTGTGTCTGAACTGGCCTACCCAAGTAATTAGATTGATTGGTGAATACCCTAATTGTCATAATAGAGCCTTCATCCAGTAACTGATAGAAACAGATACAGAGATACACAGCCAAGCACCAGACTGAGCTCTGGGAGTCCAGTCAACAAGAGGAAAAAGGGATTCTATGAGCAAGGGGGTCAAGATCATGAGGGGACATCTACTGAGACAACTGAACTAAGTTTGTGGGAACTCATAAGCTTTAGACCTACAGCTCTGGAACCTGCATGGAACTGGACTATGCATGGAACCTCTGCATATGGGAGACAGTTGTGTATCTTATAGCTTTTTAAAGTGTTGTCTTTTCAACCACATATGGCACCTTCATTAAAGCACTTTATGTATTATTTTTATTGTTCTTCCTGATTTTTCTCCCTAGCTATAAGAAACTCATGTGTTAACATTCTGATCTCTATATAATAAAGCTTTTTTAAAGAAGGTGGATAAAATATCACAAAATCCTACTTTCTGCTCAAAGCAAATGCTATTTGGTACTGTAATTCTCCTAAAAGTGAAACTTTAGCAAGGATCAATATGGCATCAATGACTTCATCAATTTATTATTTTGTCAAAGAAAAGTGCTACTATATTCAATTCTTTGTAATGTGGTGCTATTGAATTCCCTAATAAACTTATCTAGGGTCAGAGAACAGAACAGCCACTATATTAAACATAGGTTTAGGCAGTAGTGGCATATGGTGATATTTTACTTGTGCTGAAATGTGATTTTATTTGTATGTTAATAAATAAAGGTGCCTGAGGGTCAGAGATAATAACAAACCATTTAACAGAAGTCTGGCAGTGGTAGCACACACCCTTAATCCCCATTCACATGACAGGCAGATCTCTGTTCAAGGACACCACCATCATGGAGACACACGCCTTTAATCTCAATACCAACCATAGAGACCTGGAGGTCTGTATAAACAGGCAATGACAAGGAGGTCATATGGTTGGGTTTAGAACCAATGAGAAGGCAGAACAGAAAGTCAATAAAAAATACAGATACAAAGGAAGTAGGTCTCTTTCTGAGGGGAAAAACGAGAGCAACAGTGAGGGGTAAGAAGACAGTTTTGGTCTTAGCTCTTGGCTGCTGCTCGGAATTCTTGGGCTTTTAACTCTGCATTTGGTTCTGTGTTTCTTATTTAATGAAACAGTTCAGAATTACATCTACAGTGGTATTCTGGAGTCAGAGATCTGTCTGGATCTCTGTGAGTTCAAAGCCACACTGGAAACAACAAGGCATGGTGAAACACACCTTTAATCCCAAGAAGTGATGGCAGGAAGCAGAAAGCTATATAAAGTGTGAGGACCAGGAACTAGAGTCTTGTTAAGCTTTTAGGCTTGTAGCAGCAGTTCAGTTGAGATCCATTTGGATGAGGACACAGAGGCTTCCAGTTTGAGGAAACAGGATCAGCTGAGAAGTTGGCAAGGTGAGGCTAGATGTGGCATGTTCTGCTTCTCTGATCTTCCAGCATTCACCCCAATAACTGGCACTGGGTTTGTTGTTTTTAATAAGACCTTTTAAGATTCGTGCTACACTGTAATTTACATTGATTCTCAATGAACTACCTCATTTTCTCCTTGTGAGGCACTGAAGTCTTTTATACCATCCCAAAGGGCTCAGGTCAAAATCAAGGGAAAATAGTATCATGTTGTCCATTTCTGACAGGCTTTAGACTGACACAGTGACTAATGCCTTTCTTTCACCCACATCTTGCTACTGTAAGGACCCTGTTCTGGGCAAACAGTCTCCTATCTGAGCTTCAGCATACTTTCTTGAAGGAAAGAAACATACAAAAGATAGTTGTGTGTGTGTGTGTGTGTGTGTGTGTGTGTGTGTGTGTGTGTGTGTGTGGTGGGGGGAGCTGCATTGGGGATTTTCATCTTTCTGTTTGCCTTGCTCTTTAATCTATATCATTTACCTCTGTGATGAGCTGTTGGTCAGGTTTTAAGTTGTCCAGAGGCTCTCCAGCAAACCATTTGAATTTTGTTGATGTTTACCAAAGAATCTCCTTATGGGTAGAGTCTTGCAACATTAATTCTGAGGGATTCAGACAGACTCTTTTCTCTGAGTTGTCCTACTATTATCACCTCCTAAATGTTTCAAACTTGTTCGGTGATGATTAGCTCCTTCCAGTGGTTGTTTTCCGTCTATAGATTGTTGGCCGGTGGTGTCACTGAGGCACCTTCAGGTACAATGCAGTTAGTTACCTTACCCCAAGCCATTATTATCCCAGTCAAGTTTTTCTTTATCCTTTTTAAAAATAATATTTTGTTTGGTACATGTGTATGTGTTATGTGTTTGAGATACTTATAAATATTACTAGATTATTAATACTTTGAGGACATAAACTGTCTTGATTCCATCTACAAATGAGAACAGTATTTTCTTCCTTTTTGGCATCTTATATACCTCTGTTTCTAAACCATTTTGTGTAGAAAGGTCTTAAGTGAGCAAACATGCAACAGTTCATAATTTTGCCCAATTTACTTCAAATGCTCATGACCATAGCATGGTCAAATTTCTGTCTCTTTCACTACCTTGTTCTGTCTTAGTCTCTTGTTGATCAAAAGCTCTGTTAGTTTCCTGTTGATTGACAGCTCTGCTCATCCATCTCCTTCTGCAAAACATCCTATACCTCTAATCCAAGATGAACAGATTCAAAGGTTTCTGTACTCCATAGAGATGAGGACAGTGGAGTTTCCTCTGAGTAGAATCTGGTCAAAATTCAGATAAATACAGAGGTCTATCCAGAAATAAATGTAGTTAATCACTGAAGGCATGCTATTGGGATACAAGACTTATAATGTAACACCCATATGGGAGTTAGGGCTCTATCTTTGGCCATGATCTACTAGGATACTGAATGATAAAACTTGGTTTTGACAAAGGATTTTGAGTTAGTTGGAAGGATCTGTCCTTCCTCAATTAAGAAGAGGTATATTCCAGAAGAAATTACAGGGGTTGGCAGATCCATGTTCTAAAATTGTGACCTCTCCATGGTGAGAATATTTTCAATCTAAGATATTTTTCTTTTGTATAGTTTCTGCCAAATCTTTTCTGGGCTATGATATTACATACTATTTTACCTTTTAGGAAAGACTTACCAATGAGACAGGGACAGTTCCAACAAAGGCAGTTGCCAAGAAAATCAGTGAAATTCTTGGGAAGATACTTGGCATCTATATTAAGAATATCCCATTTAAAAAAATTAAGAAGTTTTAGTATCTCTATTTTGTGAAAGAAAAATCAGCTAGTGAATGAATCTGAATAAAAAGTAACCCTCCAAACTGATATGTTTCTAAATCTTTTCAAAAGTGGAGTCATACAAAGAGTGTCCTTTGATTCATTATAGCTGTTAGTGTATACAAAGCCTGGCACTTTCTGAAATGCCACCTTATCTGTCTGCTATGCATGAAATTTAGTTCTTAAAAAGCCACATAACCACATTTCTCTCATTGCTAACGTGGACTACTATGGCTATTTTTTTAAAACTGCTTCTTATTTCTTGTGTTTTTTATTTATGTGTTTTCATATCTTATTTCAATTAAATTAATTTTACCCACTAGCATAAATATGAGGGCTAAGCATGTTATGTGCATGGAATGGGTATTGTTTGTCAGGATTTGGAGGAACATATGATTGAAGATATAATCTAGCAATTTTATGATAGATATTTGTTATTTAACTGAACAAATTTTAAAAACAAGAATCAAAATTGTTTCATACTTACAGAACTCTCCAACAGAGGACCAGGTTTTTCTCTAGCTTGTTTACACATAAACACTTCCGACTCTGTTTTCTAGCTTCTGGATATATGGATGTAATATTCTGAAATGTAGGCTGAGGACAGACAATCTGTTCTGCTGTGAAAAAAATATCAGAGTTCCTATTTTATATATTTTTACAACATCAAAATGCAATGAGATTATAATTTACATTAAAGTGATCCTGATGACTGAATAAGCTAATAAATGTGTATATGTTATAAATAAATGTATTCATATGTAGAGAGGTTATATAAATTTTATTATTTTTATGAGTTTACATCCAAAATAAGGTAGGTGACAGAATCAATTACATGTTTCAGAGGCATTTTACTAAAGGGATGTGTTGATAAATGTCCAGGTCCCATCAGATGCAAGAGATATGATTTTAGTTTCATGAATGGTGAATCTTTTCTCTTGAAAATCATATACTGGAAAATATGTACTTATAATTTAAGTAAAGTGCACATGTCTATAATCTCTTGTATAATTTTAGTATTGGCATATGCAGCAACATTTCTAGACAATCATCTAAAATTATATGATACTGTCATGTTCTAGTTGAGTGTCCCTAAAGATTGAAGGGTAGAAGGAAAGATGAAGCCAGTACAGGTGGGTATGTTAATTAAAAGTGTATTATCTATGTGCTAATCATAAGTGGTAGTATAGGATATATATGCATTATTAAAATAACAAGCAGTTTTCAGAAATCTCATTCCTGAGAGGTCTAAATATTTTAAAGAAATAATTAATTTATATTTAAAGAAATAATTAATTGATACTTAACTGTCAAGATTATTCAAGAAGGCTCTGGTATAGATTTATTTAAAACAACTGTAGGACCTTGTGCGACATTATTCCAAAATACACACAAAGTTTCACTGAACCAAAACTTCACTTATCCTTAGCTGTCATATGCTATTATGAATTATTTTATATTTTTAAGAGATTGAACCGTTAGTTCTTTCTGACTCCAGGCATGGAATCAAACAGGCAACAAAATCCATGGGGTCAATTACAGGTATTAGTCTTTTCTGTTGACTGCATCTTCTAAAGTGTAAAGTACACTGTATTGCCTGCCTACACACAGTTATAATTATATTTTTACCCTGTAATTAGCAGAAGAATGCAAACTTGCTTTATCTATAAACTATTAAAACAAATCAATGCATACATTTGTGAACAGACACTATATAAATATAATACCTTAAAATCCTCATATATCCAACAATAAGAAATGAAAATATGACAGAAAATATGAAAGTAATCTAGAACTTTTGCTATTGCATTTTAGATATGGCAATTTGGTTGAGTAATGTAATTCTCTAAAATGTTTTGGGAGAATTTGATAAAGATTTTAATAACATTATCATAAATTGTGATTAGGGTATATATTTCCTTATGGTGTCTAAACCTCACTAATAAATGACAATTCTCTCTGACATCAAATGTATTAATTATTAAGTATGAACAATAGCTTATTGTAGCTGAGAACAAAAAGACAAGAGTTCTGTAACATTCTTTTCATAACAATGAGTCAATTAAATTAATTTATTTGGAGACTTTTAATGGACAAAAGGATAAGCAAAAATTAAAATTTGTCAACATGTTTCTATATTCCACATTTTGTGTCTTTGTATGCCATAGACTTCCTAAAGTCCATTTAATTTCTGTTATATTATTCTTTTTTAGTATGTCAACAAAGGCACTGATTTAATTTACTCTGTTGTAATGAAGGGGTGTTCTCTGACCCAATTCCCTTAATAATTTTGTTCTTGTGAAATATCAGCTATATAAAATAAATATTTTTATTTTATAATTAATTTAATTTTACATATCAGCCATGGATTCCCCTATCCTCCTCCCAACCCCCAGTCTTATCTCCCAATCCACGCCCCATTCCCACCTCCGCCAAGGCAAGGTCTCCCCTGGGGACTCAGCCCACAATGGTAGGTTCAGTTGAGGCAGGTCCAGTCCCCTCCTCCCTTCACCCAGGTTGAGCAAAGTGTCTCAGCATAAGCCCTAGGTTCCAAACAGCCAGCTCATGCATTAAGGAAAGGTCTGGGTCCCACTGCCTGGGGGGGCCTCCCAAACAGTCCAAGCTAATCAACTGTCTCACTTATCCAGAGGGCCTGGTCCAGTTCCATGGTGGCTCCTCAGCTATTGGTTCACAGTTCATGTGTTTCTGCTAGTTTGGCTATTTGTCCCTGTATTTTTCCAATTGTGGTCTCAATATCTCTTGCTCATATAATCCCTCCTCTCTCTCATTGATTAGACTCCTGGGGGCTCAGTTTTTAATCTACAGTTCAGGCAAAGAACACTGTTCCTAGGAGGAGAAGCTTCTATGTGTCCCAAATAATGGAATGGAAACTGCAGTTCAAATCCTAATGATGCCTTTTACAATTGTGGTCCTACATACTGAATCTTTTTTCATGAAAGTCTGTGACATATTCGAAAGGTGAATTTGGCAGTGATCATATCAAAATTTCCATAGACATGAATAGAGTTTTCCCCCAATGGATACAGATTTAAGAAACAGAAATGTAAAATAAGAACTTAAATGGAAAAACAACTTTAAAAACAAACAATACAACTTACTGAATATAAACTCTATGTTAGAAATCTCACTAGTGTTTTATCCAAATTATGTATTTACCATTTATAGATGATTTTTTACAGCTAACTTTCCTTCTGACTAAGTAGAAAACTAAGACTCAGGAGCTTGCCAGAGAATATCAAATATTTCTTTTGTGATAGTTTATTGGAATTACTACGTCCCATCATTATAAACTAGCTTACATGTAGTTAGTCATTATCATCTTCAGTTACCAAAATTATGACAAACAGCTCAGAATTAACATGTTAAGTTCTAAAGAATGCATAGAGAAGTTTTTTTTTTTTTAATTCACTAATGAGAAAATATGCAATGCTGTGATAGCAAGAGGATTTGGTTTGTGTATTTGATTAATTTGAACATGATTCAAAAGTTGAATCATAGTTGGTAGGAAAAGGGGTTGGACAATGTTATTGCAAATGTATATGGGCAATCTAGGAGACTGAATATACAGTTCCCAATCTTTCTTTTTATTTTGTAATATGTGCACTTAGATTAGAGATGCTCTGAACATTTTCAGAATTTAGCACACCAAATCTGAGTTACTTGATGATTTGAGAGTTTCTGGAAACAACTTGATTTTAATTTCAATTTCTCTGTGGGTACATAATATTTCAAAGCATAGTGAAGTCTCATAAGCATTATATGGTAGATTTTCATGAGTGGAAATATTTGTAATAAGCTTCCTAGGTGTGCAATTCAAATGAATTATGAAACTAAGTAAGGCCAAATTTCTCAGAGCTTTAATCTAATGGTAAAGAGTTTGTTCTATAGGAGTGAAGGTAAAATAATCATCACCAAAATGAAGAAATATTATCCAGGGAGTAAATATAAAAGTATAGGGGAAAAAAGCTATAGAAATCAATTTAACTTACGTTACAGTTAAGATTTGTGACTGAAGATGTAAGTCATGTAAGTCTTCTGCCTGTGCAGCACAATACAGCCCTGTAAGGACTTGAATTTAAAGAGCTGTTGTGAGTATGGGTCAGGGAGCCACAAATGTTCTCCCGAAATTGTAGTGTGTATAATTGTAAGAACTTACATGTGGAATGGGGAACCAACAGCCATTTAGGCATTGCATAAGTTTCCATAGCAAGATAATGAGTTGTATCTGAGGTAGCTGAGCTGGCCAGATATAAGTGCGATCTATAAAAACAAAGATAATATTCACATTCAGTAATGATTACTCTATGTTGAATTAAAGAATATCGGTAAGGTGGAGTTCTCAGAGACAGAGGAGAAAGAAGTGACTGTGAAGTTAATCTGCCAAAATACACAGCTCATAAGGTTATGTAGGGGGAATTGGAGGAATCCATATTGTTTCAGTGAGAATGAAGGAATGGAAGAAAACCAGTTTCAAAGGAAAGAAAACTGTCAACTTTTGAGTAGTATGGTGAATCATTGAGTAGTACAGTGAGGACAACGGGTACATAGCTTACTGAATTTAGCATTAAAATATCTTATCACAGACCTTAGAAGTAACACTTTATATGAAGCTGGAGCCATTAGTCAGTGTCCCAGAGCCTGAAGGGCAAAGAGTAAAGCATTGAGTATAAACCATTCTTTCAATAATCCTGTGAGAAGTGATAATAGTGACCAAATGCACAGGCTGCACGTTTGGTGCTTTGCTGTGTTTGCTTCCTTAAGATCTGAGTGTGTTCTTTGAGATTCTAGATAGAATTTATATTTAGATCAGAGAAAACAGCTTTTAAAAATACATATTAACACCTTGACAATGTGGTGTTCAGTTGTTCCCGAACATTAATGATATGGTGGAAGTGAGCTAGATAATTAATTTCCCATCTAACTTTTCGGAAGCACAATTTTCAGTGATTTATTATGAGCTTTTCTTCCACTGTATTCATGTATTTAAAAAAAATGCAATTAGAGTGTGTATTTCCATAGCATAATTTTGCTTTTCCACCTTAACATCTTAAGCTAGTATCATCTTCTATTTTAAAAATCTCATCCCAAAGTGAGAAAAATGTCATCAGTTTCCAGTGTGTATAATAAACATGTATTATAGCATACTTATCATGCTATTTTAAAAATCTATCTTCAACAGTACAGTGGGACATCATATATTATCATAATCAGAAACCACAATGTTCAAATCTTTGGATATTTGATAGCAAAATATACTCTTTATCAAGTTCACCTGATTTGTTGTCATTAAATTAAAGTGAGGCATTGAATTCAGATTGTTTTAAATATACTTTCTAAGGGTAAATAAATAATTTATATGGAAGATGTACAGTGCTTCCAGAATATAATATGTGCTTCAAAATTTTCATTTTATTTTATTTTTATTTTATATTGCAGCAAAACACCAGAATCTTAAACTGCAATTGATTCTTTATTTTTTATTAAAAAACAATCAGTTTAAAAACAAATATTGTAATAAGAGTCTTGTGAAAATTATGACATCCAATTTCTAACAGAAGATGTCAAAACATATATTTCAAAGCTATTGATTCAACATTGTAACCCACACACATAACACGGATTGAGTACATATGATCTACATGCAAAAGAAATACCATAGAATGAGTAAATTAGGAATCCATCAATACAGTGCTAAAAATGCAGCTTGTTGACACATACACACATGCACACATATGTACATATTTATCAGGAGTGGTGAAGCAGGAAAATGAATAAAATTTCAAAAAGTAACTGAAACAAAAAGAAACTAATTGAAGCATGTCACCCATAAATGAGTAAAAGTGAATGAGCCATCATATCCAGAGTGCTTTTGTAGAGTTTTAGTCTTTTGAATACCACAAATAAACAGGTGGCAAAGACGGTAGTATGAGAATTTTCATAATTGTGGAAATAGAGAAAAGAGAAATAACTAAAAGACTAGTCCAGAAATTAAATGATCAGTCAGAACATTAAAAAAGGATATGTATATAGCAGAGACATTTCTAGAATTTAGTTATATATCTATTCACAGTTTTTCCATGTAATTAGGTAAAATGTGATCACAATGTACATGTGCATCCATATTCTTCAACTTAGTAATGAGGTATTCAAATTTGGTAACTATGTTTAATTGTCCTATTTGAGTCTTCTTTCAAATTCTTCTAAAAACTACAACTATCACATATAATGGGTGTCTGATGAGAAAGGAGGAGGGGCTTTGAAATCTCCAGGCTAATTATGTGCAGGTGTACATGTACAAGGTGACAAAGGTGTGCTTCTTTCTCATATCTGTTGAGATGTGGTGTAGGGAGTACACAAGAATTGTCAGAAATTTACTCCAGGCATGCTGGAAAGCTTGCCAGGCTGTTCACATTATGCTTAAAGCAACAATCATTTCCAAAGCATATATGGAGTCCTGCCAGACTTCTGGAATTCAAAATGACTTGAGGACTTCTTTCATCTGTCACTTGAGATGCCCTGACATTCAGAAACTTTGTGCAAGACCTTCTGTGTATCAAATTAAGGTCATTATGTGACTCTAAATATGGTTTGGAAAAATAAGTCATAACACATGTTAATTTCCCCCATCCATTTTATTTCCTTTTACCATGGCTAGAGGCAATTTATTCAATATGATTATTTCAATCCTTCAATGATATGTGTCAGAGCAGAGATTTCCCCCATATAATTGTAGTTTGCAATTATATTAAATTTTTGTTCAAGGTACATGTATCTAGGTAACTTGGATGAAATCAAGCACTACTATTATTCTATTCTTATTTTAAAATACAAAAATGTTTTAGAGAAATCTCTTTTTATTTTATCAAGGTTAGAACTATTTAAAACGTATACATAATGGACAGCAACTCCCTTAACCTCATGTTGTGGAAGGGAAATGTGACTGTTGGTTCTACAGCACCTTAGGAAGGTTACTCACACTACCATTAGATGCTTAAAGTATCTGTAGATATATAACTTTCCCAAGACTAGTTCCTAATCTCCAAAGAACTCATAATAGATGTCTGTGTTCTCCACATCTTTCTACATGTGTCCTTCTATTTCTCCTTGAGACAAACTTCAATATCTTTTTCAAGTATGTTTCTCTCTCACATATTAGTAAGTATTTGCTTTAATTTGATCTGATCTTTAAAAAGATAAAAAAGAAGGTAGTTCAAGATGGGAATGGCTAGGACCTTATCTTATTTCTGTGAGATAGCTGGAATGTAAATGTCTTGAAATATTTCAATATGAAAGGGCTTTGTTTTTTGCTTTTTCTCTAATCTCACTATCTATTTCCATGACAAAATGTATTGAACTGGGGAGCCTAAGTTTTGTAGAAATCTGAATGTAATTGGAATAGATAGATTGAATCTGGAACTTCAGTACAGCTGTTTGGCATCTTCCATTCTGAACATGTGGCATCAAATACAAGTTAAGGAACACTATGATAACTCAGATTTTCCCCTCACCAAATCATATACCAGTAAAAATAGATGTATAAAATCAGATTCCACATTCAGAACCTATTTTATATTCAGTAAGATTGAAAAGATTCCCCCTGCTCAGATTATAATGTGCTTACACATGAATTGTATCATGGAAGGGGCTGAAACGTGTGTCCAACTCCCAACTGTTCCCCACAGTTCAACAATGACTGACTTAACTCAAGTTTTGCAACTAATCTAAATCCTTACCTTATTTCAAAGTAACAGTCTAGTGTAGATTCTATGCAGGGATTTGGTAAATATTTGCCTGAGGAAATTAAATTGGATAATTCTCAAACTCTACTGGGAAAGACTGTTGATTTTAGCTATTCAGAATGGTTCATACTCTCTTTCAAAATATACCACTCTTCTGGTAATCAGTGGCCCACCTGACCAGAGTACTGATTTTGTAGAATGTTATTTTAACTCAATGCTACTTTATTCCAATTGGAAATCAATTCATAACTTGAAACAACAGAGAAGTTCTTTTTTATATAAGGCATTTTTGCCCTTGAAGTAAACAAATATGGATTTTTCAATCGTTCTTTTGAATTCCTAATTCACATAACTTGTAATTTAAATGCCATTCTACTTTTAACCATGTATTTCAATTAGTTTAGATTTGCAAAATGTTTACATTAAGTATATATAGCAATGCCTTTTATATTACTGAAACCATATAATTATATTTTTCAGAAATGAAAAATGAATTAGTGCTGTATTATAAGTGGTGACAATTTTTCTTGTTTGTTCTAATTTCACTAAATAGCTACAGTAAGTGTCCTTGGCACCACTTAGAATAGCTCGTTTGGCTCTGAATAATAAAAGGAAAAAAGAAACTTTGCTTAGTGTGAAAGGACTGGCACCTTGTGAAGGCAAACCAAAAAAATGCCTGCTTTGCAATCCTGAAGATGAGCTCTACTGTGAAGAGATTTCTAGGGAAATATCACAAATAGTTAACCACTACTAATGCACAATAATTATTTGTTAATCATGTGTAGAAATAATTTACTGCATATAAATCCTGCTAAATTTTTAGAGCCAGAGCCAAAAATGTAGATTATTAAATGAAGACAGTTAATTTTATCATAAGACAATATAAGTGTAATGGCAACAAAAGATGAATGGACATGTAGTATCTTTTCACCAAATGAGTCATGCCGATTTCTGTTTTGTTCCCTCTGATGCCTGTCTGCTTTCTGAATACTTTGAAAAATCATTTTGATGAATTGGGAAACACTTTCAGGAAGTTGAAGAAAAGAGGCAGGAAAAATTGACTGGAAGAATTGAAAATGTTTAGTTAGAAGATAAGGCTCTTGAAGGACAACCCCACAGTCCTCAAATGTGAGAATGCTATTCTAGAAAATGCAAGTGATTTAATAACATATAGGATGGTATTGTGGAAATGAATATCAGCATAGTTTACAAGGAAACAGTATATAGAAATTAGATCTTTTCCTCAAATGAAAAGAACAGTTTTATAAGTGGAAGTTTCTAGTGAGGAGAAAACTCAGGGTAGTTTGAAATCATTTAATTGTTTGAAAAAGAAATGATTCAAACATTGGCTTAAAGTCAATGAACTTAAACGTCCTTCCTTACACTGAAGTTCTTTGACTATGTAAAACTTTTTATAAATATGCCTTTACCATCTGGAATGGCTGCCACCCTCATGTTGAGTCAGTACAGCCAATCAAATTCTGAGGTCTCTGTTCAGATGGAAATGTTTTTAGTTAATTGAATTTCTTATTTTAACAGAACAGATTCCTGTAGTCCTCATGATTGCAATGAACCTTCTGTGATATTTCTTCTGTTAAAAGAGCTAAGTAATTTCAAAATGCTTTGTCTGGTTACCACACTTACCCTCGACACTAAGAGGTATACTTACATTTATTTGTCATCGACATTAACAAGATCCACGTATATGTAAGGGACATATAGTAAACATTCTTTAATTAGAAACAATTGAGTGGAGTAGTGCATAATCCAAGCACTGGGAGATGGAGTTAGAAGGACCAGAAATTTAGGATCATCTTTCATTACATAGGGATAAGAGGTCAGTCAGGGCTACATGAATCTTGATCTCCAAAAAAACATTGGGAACTATGTCCTGAAGGTTTAAGAAGTTATTGACCTGGAGGTCAGGAGAATGGTTATGGATAGATAGTGGAAGGCTGACATTTAAAATTGGGAAGATCGATGTCTATTATTTGAATGGGGAAAGACACAAGAAGCCTTCTAATTATTATGAATGGTTTTAGGAAATAGAAGAGGAAAAATATAAGGCCTACAGTATATTATGAGTTCAATAAACTGAGAATAATTCTCAAGATATGTCTGGAGGATGTAGGATATGGTTTTAAAGCTTAGACATTTTGTACTTAATCCCACCGGCAGCAGAGGATAAGCAAGGGCATTGGGAAGGCGAGCCAGAGTATTATCGTTAAGCAGGTTAATCTTATGAATTATGTAACAGGGAATAAAAGGGTAGCAATTCTGGACTTAGTATAACCAGTTACAAAGTTATTAGAATTGGCTGGTGTTATGTGAAAAAGAGAAATGTGATCTTTTGTTCCTAAAGTCGTGTTTGGAAATCCTTGAAGGTTTATTGGTTAAAACCAGCCAGAAGAACTCTCATAACTATTTAACAACCAAATACATAGATGTGGACTTTGACTGAGGAAGGATGTATAAGAACTCATGATGAGAAATGACACATGCTTAAAAACACAAAAACATGCTCTTCTCTGTGATGCTTCATGTACTTGAGTAAATAGCCTCAAGTCTATTCAGATGGCAAGAAAGAAATATTTATTAAGCATCTGAGAGGCTTCACTGCTGTGAACAGTGATTACAAACACCTCAGAGAACAGTGAAAGGAGCCTGTAAAAAGAATGTTTAATGTACTTAATACCAAGTGCTGAAAGGGTTTTCATTTTGTTCCTAATGCACTGAAAGTGTTTCGAACTACTGAGTTTGATGGGGCCTGTCACTATACCTCTGCCATGACTCCATAGGACAATCACTCTGTTCATTTTCAGTCACTGCATTTCTACTTGAAATAATGAACTTGAAAGCAGGCAGAACAACTGGAGATTCCTCTAAATGAAAAAGGACTGTATACTCTCAAAACCGAGAGTTCAATTGACTGTTCACAGAACTATAAAAACTAATGTGACAATATGCTGTAGGGCTTAATCACGGCACATGGATCAAGGACACAGACCTATTCATGTGGCATGCTTGTTATTCCAATAAGGCCCTTGGAAACTTTCTTTTCTAAGTCATGAAAAATCTGTTTTCAGACATATCAAGTTAATAAAATCAAATTGCATGCATGCTTTGCTTCACCCCCATCATCTTCTACATTATTAGAAAGTGGGTTTCATCAAGTAGGATTTATTAAAAGCTTGCATGCACTAAGTGCTTTCATTTGAAATTCAACTGAGGATTCTCTTACATATTTTATTTGCATATTTTGCCAGTATGTCCATTACTGAGCTTTTATAACAGATTTTAAGAATCTGATGTATGTCCTGAATTATTTGCTTCATAGCATGCCGTGTCCACTGTGGTAACGGGATCACAGCTTGCACTGCTGATAAGTGTTTGCATCCTATTGATAGTTTTATTTTTCTGTGTTAGAGAAAATTTTAATGAAGGTTAATGTACACAAGGCTGATGACGCTTTTGTGCTTAGCAATGTGACTTTACAGTCCACAGTTCGAGTGCTGCATTCATTCTCTGGATGCCTGTTTTCTGAGCACTGTTCTCTCCCTTCCCATATAGGTATTGGGTGAGTATTATCTGAAGCCCTATGCAACACTTATACATGGTAGCTGTGAGAATTTCACTCTGTAAGATTTGAGAATTTAGTTTTATTGTATATTTCTTTGAAATCAAATAATTTTGTCAGTTTTGGTAGCAAAAGGCCAGATGGGGACCCTTTACTTCTCTGTGAATATAGAATATAACCCTGTCAATCTTAAATGCTTAAAAATTGAGCATCTAAGGTGATTTTTTAAGAAAATTAATTATTCCATAAGTGAGAGCTGCTGAGTGTATATCTAACATTCTTACCTCTAAATATCCCCCAAGCTAATTTTTTAAGTAGGGTAATCTGTTAATCAAATGCAACACTGATTCATTAAAAGAAAGGGAGACACTATGAGATCATAAAAATCTTGGGATGTTTGGCTGAATGAGGTTTCATAGTCAGTCTTCAGTCAGTATTCCACCACACATGAGTAATTAATCAAATTTTAAGTATAATAGAATGTGTCTCAGATTATTGGCTTTAAAGATAGCAGGTAGTTTGGATTAGATCATATCTATGCCACGTTATTATTTCTATTGATGTAAATAAAACTTCATGACCAAGACAACTTTTAGAAGAAATAGTGCATTGGGCCTCAGCTTTAGGATGATTAGTATTATAATGACAGAGACAGCAAGGCAGACAGCAGCTAGTACAGAGAGGGAAGCTGTGGTCTCTTATCTTTCCTAAACCATAGCATGAAGAGACAAACACTAGAAATGGCAGGAGCCATTAAGCTCTCGCAGCATGCTTCCTCCAACAAGGCCACACCCCCCCAACCTCCCCAACCCCTAACACCAACTGCAGACCACTTGTGTGCTCAAATATGTGAGTGTATGGGGGACAGTCACATTCAAATCACCAAATCTGCTATTTTCATTTATAACTGCTAAGAGTAATATTCAAAATGAATGTCTTATCCATTCTTAATTTTACGTAATATATTTTGATGGTGTTTCACAGATAAAGAAAGAAAAAGATTGAAAGATATGACTTTGAGATACAGGCATGCCTAGTCATAATATTCAATCCTGCCACTTATGAAACCTTGGTTGACACAAAGAAATTTAGCATGCATTTTCACCTAATAGCCGCCCAGCACTGTTAGGAGAATTAACTGAGGTACCATTTGTGGTACATATTGTACACAAGTATATGAGAGATAATCTTAATGATTGGTTGTTTTAATTACTTTCCAATTTGGAAGGTGAAATTGTAAAATCACAAAAATGTAATTATTAACATTGTTTTCAGTTCATTAGACTTCACTGTTTACACTTCATATTATCATTGTATATATTTAACATAACATGATTAATGTACTTCATAGCCACTAGGAGCATAAAACATATAATTCAAGGTGTTTTGTAAACTGAATATATTTACTTGATGTGATTTTTTACATAATTTAAAGATTTATGTGTTTCTAAGATAAGTAAGTACAATGCTTAAGTGTCTAGTTTTAAATACTGGCTTAGAGTTATCACCTGTAAAACTTTTAAAGCCAATCTGCCAAGGTGATATTTGGAGAGTTTCATAATAAGTGGGTCTAGGGTAATTTTTAGACACCAGGTTTTAAAAACCTCTATGTAGTTTTAATTTGCAACTGTGGTTGAAAATCTCTGGTACAGACAATTTCTGAAATTCCTTATTGGGAAATGTTACAAATTAACAGAATATATTGACAGATTTCATAAACAGATGAAATCCAAACACTGTCAACAACTTATACAAGTGCACTAATTATGCATAAACACATTCACTCATCAACTCCAAGGAAATATTTGGTAAGATCCAAATACCAAATTTGCAATGAAAAAAAAAAATACTGTGCTGCAGCAGAGAAAGTCATTTAAGGATAATAATCATTAGGGGGGATGTCACTACTTCCTGAAAGACTTTGCTGTTTTGCACTTGGTTCACATGGTAATATACAACCTTCATACTTAAACAAATATTTATGACATATACAGTCTTTTGCAAAGTTAAAATTACTGACCATATTAAAGCATTCTCCCATTGTAAAGTTTGGTTACAGTTGCCATTTAAATATAGAAACAGATTATTTCCTAGATTGAATAGCACTTTGGCATTTGCATGTATACTGTTATCAGCATGTGTTACATTGTCTTTAATTGATTGTTCTTACTTCAGTGTTCAATACTGGTCAAAATATGTTTGTTTGCTTACAAATAAACATACACAAGAAACTGCTACATTTTGCTAAAAATGCCAAGGGGGAATAAAGCAGTTTTCCCTTAGCAACTTATTCGGAATAATGCCTTCCATACTGAAAGAATTCAGTTATTCTCCTTTTACAGGACCCTTACCCAGGTTCTAACAGGCAGAAAATAAATAGGCATCATGAAACTATTTATTTTCATTGCAGAAGCCACAACATTTGTATGTCTTTCAAAACACTTGAATTTTCTTCCCATTTTTTCTTTTTTATTTTTGAGATTATAGTATAATTCCTTCACACACACACACACACACACACACACACACACACACACACACACACACTGCTTCCCTTTCCTCCCTCCAAATCCTCCCATGTACTCCTCATTGCTCTCTTTCATATTCATGCCTGTATTTTCATTAAAAGTTGTCATATATAATATATAATGTATATAATATATGTATACACACACACACATGCACACACACACATATATTCCTAAATACTACCTGTCAAACCTGTATAACCTTACATATATGTATGTTTTTCAGGGATGACCATTTGGCATTAGATAACTAGTTGGCGTTCTATTCCTTGGTGATAATTTTATCCCATTCCAAATATTTCTTAGTTGTCTCTAGTTCTTTGTGTAGGGTTGAGGCCTCATAGTCATTCCCTCAAGAACATTGATTTGTTTCTTATTGTTGTCAACATTCAGGTTATGTTTATGCAATTATACTGGTGAGACTTTTACTAAAAGACACAATCTCACAACAAACTCTCTGATCCTCTGGCTCTTGCAATGTTTCCACCCACACTTTAGAAATGTACCCTGAGCCTTAAGTGTAGGAATACACTTATCAGTGGGTGTAAGGACAAAAAAAATACTTTCACTGAGAAATTTACTTGCTCATATAGGTATTGAACATTTTTCAAAAGAGATCTGACTCTTGAAATTTAAATGAAACGAGTTGTGTGAAACTGGTCATGGTTAAATTAAATAAAAAGCAACTACAAGGAAATTTAAAATGATCTGAATAAAGTTCTTCATCAGCCTTCATGTGTTAATACCCACAGCAGTTAACTGCATCATATTTTATAAAATTGCATACATTCATATTTTAACTGCTTTTTGAGATTTAGAATTTTTATTTTTTAAATTTTTCAATAATTGAGTAAAAATCATTCTATATAGTATAAAGTAGAAAGACTAATATACCAAATTTTATTTTTTTTCAATGTAAAAGCTGTTGGTTATCTAAAGGGCTTTTTGTTTGTGGTGTATTCTGAAATACTTAGTTAATATGAGCTAAAATGTAATGAGAAATATTTCAAGTTTAAAAATTTACACCAGGTTACATTCTTTTATATCCTGTCATTTTTTTTTTTTTTTAGTATCTGTATCCTAGTTTATTGAAATGTACAATACATAATTGTTATCTGTAGTCAGCCTCCTGTGCAATAACAAATGAACTTCTTACTTTTATCTAGCTTAGTTCCCATTAAGCAACCTTTTCCTATTCTAGGAGGCCAATTGTCAAGAAAGAGGAGGGACTGTAAGAGTGTGAATTGTTGATACCAAGATTGGAAAAGCACAGGGACAAATAGCCAAAAGAAAACACATGAATGATGAACCAAAAGCTGTGGAGCCCCCAACTGGATCAGGCCCTCTGGATAAGTGAGACAATTGAATAGCTTGAACTGTTTGGGAGGCACCCAGGCAGTGGGATCCGGACATGTCCTTAGTGCATGAGCTGGCTGTTTGGAACCTTGGGCTTACACAGGAACACTTTGCTCAGCCTGGAAGGAGGGGACTAGACCTGCCTGTACTGAATCCACCAGGTTGAATTGAATCCCCAGGGGAGTCTTGGCCCTGGAGGAGATGGGAATGGATGGGAGGGAATGGGGTGAAGGTGGGGGTGGGGGCAGGAGGGGGGACAGGGGAACCCATGGCTGATGTGTAAAATTAAAACACAAATATAATAAATTAAAAAAGCAGGTATCCTGTCAATTTTTAAACATGCAGACTTTTAGATGTGAAAACTAACAAGAGTTATTGGGGGATGGAATTTCAGAAACATTTCATGCATAGCTATAATGAGACAGATTTGTATTGTAGAAGCATTTTAAAATTGAATCTTATTTAGATGAATAATATCATGAGTTCATAGGTATTATTTAAGCATAATAACCATTTTAAAATTGCTCTAAATTGATTAGTTATTAATGAACTGTTTACACTCAAATTGAAGCATCATCAGTGGATACATATAATATATTTGAATTTCCTTATTATAAAAATATTAATTAGCAAACACTTTCAAATATTTTTTCCTTCTATGGCAAACTAATATGACAATGGAAAGGACACGGGAAAATAGATATAACATTTATTAAACTTTGATAGAAATTAAATTCCATTGGATCCCCTTAACTCATAATTTTGATTATTTTCGATGGTTTGATTTAAATTAAATTTCCTAAGTCAGGATACATATTTTTCTGAATTTTAACTTTAAGAACCCAAAGACAAACTTTTAACAAACCTTATGTAAAATGGTCAGCAACAGAGAAGATTTTATAAACACTGAGCTGATACCATTTACTAAAGATCATAGGCAGGGGACCTATGAACTGTCATAAGGCTCACTGACTGTGAAGCTTGTATACTTTGAAACATCTGATATTTGGATCATAGAACAAGAGACACTATAAATGTGAATCGTGAATGAGAATGATCGCAAAAGGACTCGTAACGCCACTGTGTTGCCCTGGACTCCTTATTTTAGTCCTCTTTAAAAAAAGAAATTCATGAGGTGCCTTCAGGATAAAGGGAATTATATTTGAAGTGGACTATTTTACTAATATTTTGAAATGGAGTAAAGCTATTTTTTTCCAACTAGTCAATTATCTGAAAACGAGAGCAGGAGTTCCACCTTGACAAGCAGAATGTCTTAAAATAAATACTGGGGGTGTATTAAAACTCATTAGAAAATGCATGGAAAAAAATTTCCCCTTTTGCTTGACAGCTCACTCTAACGCATTAGCAGCTTCCTCCTGGGTGTTGGAATTAATTCTGCCACAAATATATTTAGTTCCTTTCAGGTCCCCTCCGCAGTAGGTTTCCACACTTCATTCTTCAAGACGCTGCTTCCTTTCTTCATCTCGTGCTGTGCCGAGAAATGACAAGATATTGAAGGAAAACCGATTACTTTGGGTAGTAGACATAATCTCTTCAATTGTTTTGGGTACAGTTGCTTCTTTTCAACAAGGAATTCTCAGGGCCTTGCCTGCTTTTGTCAACCTTTCTCTGGGAAGAAAATTTGTATCAAGTGTCAGGCATTGTTTTGAGTGTCACATGCAGGTGGTCTAATCATGCCGCTGTCTCTCATCCTGCAAAAAGGTGTTTCATACCAATACAAATTAAAAAATCGAAATATTCTTCAAATAATAACATTGGCAAAGGACGTTTTTAAAGGGAGTGAATTACAGGCTTTACAATCAGACTGCCTTTCTCATCTTATATTTTTGCCCCAAACTGATCAAATGATGTACTTTTCCCTTGTGAGTGGCCATCTATTATTTTCATGATAGGATTTTTTGATTTATGTTTATTGAAGAAAAATGGAATCTGTGTATACAGAAGAATAAAACAGGCTTTTTGATGTCTTGCCCTGAGCTATGATTTATAGTTGCCAGATAGGGCTATATATTTTCATAGCTTGAAATCCTAGTCATCATTTTTCTTAATCTTGTGTCCTTTCATTCTTAATTTGTTTATGAGGTGAAAGGGCAGTTAGTCTGTAAGAACAGGCTGCCTCAGAAATCTTAGAGAAATGGTAATTTGTGGGGAGTTTTCAAACTAATGGTGATGACATATTTGATTGCTCATTGCTCAGAGTACAGCTCATTGAAAGGGCTACTTCATTCTCTGCTGGATGATTTAGTAAGAGATGATGACTGTTCTCCTAGAAAGGTGAATTACAAGTTTGCCTTTTAAAATTAAGATTGTCTTCTAACAATTTAACAGTGTGTACCTTTCTAATTCAGTGTGGGACTTCTTACACTGCATGAAAACAATTGAGTTTTGTTTGAAGAACTTTCATCTTACCACAACATAATATTATAATACCTCTACAACATGCAGAAGGGCTATTTGTAGAGTGACTATATCTGCACACAAACATGGAGTGACAAAGCAAGACAATGTCACTCAATTCCTTATTAAAAGGCAAGTAAATTTATAATAATTTGTATAATTTCCTCATGGACTGGTGAATCAATCTATCTTTTTATTATATTATGAAAACAAATAGGATAATGTTGGCTAGTGTTTGAAATGACCTTATCTTCTAATTTTGCTTGAGCTATTTGCATTGACTTCAGGAATTTTCAATTTAATTTACATAAATCTAGTGAATGGAATCAAGCTGTCTTCATATTAGAGTTCCTAAAAATACTCAGTGCTGAGTTAAATTGTTTTATTTCAAATCATGGTAGGATGATTTGTCATTTTCAATTTATAGCTACTTTAATTAGTTCTTGGGGTGGTAAATGTTTAACAATTATTACTTTTTGAATCTTTGAAAATCATTGTTCTTTCTGGTTTTAGAATTCTCAAATATACTAGTAAATAGACTGAATAAATTTCTTCGATATGCAGTACCTCCATGCTCTAAACTTCCTTGGTTCATTATGGTGATTATGAACTATATCAAGAATGTAATTAGCATTTTCTTTCTTTGTTTACTGAGAAAAGACTTCAACATGAATCTCAAGTTTGAATTTACATAAAATGTTGAGTGTTTTAACTGATCTTGAAATCTTTTAAAAACTAATATTAAAATAGTTTTTTTTGTTTGTTTGTAGCTTTCTTTTATTTGTGAAGAGGTCAGTATACACCATAGATGGATATAATTCTTACCATTTTAATGAGGGAATTATTTGCTGAGCAGTCAAACTTGTTGGTGTATACTATAGAGGTGGGGACAGAAATGTGGACCAGATAACATATTAAAGTTTACCTTCAACCATAATTTCCAATTTTTAAACTGTAACAATAACTTAATATGAACCCAGTGTCCTTATCTGAAGGGTAGGAAAATTAGTAGCAAATAGGGTTCCCTTAAATTTCATTTGAATACATTTAGGTATATTCCAGAGCAATTAATTGAGCCTTTTACAGATGAAACATTGTAATTGAAAAGAAAAACTCAGGCTGATAAATGACTAAGTGGATAAAGTGCCACCAGGCCTAATAATCCATATCTGATCCTAGGGACCCATATGGCAGAACCAGGTCCTGTTGGTTAATTTCTGGTTCAATAAGCATGGCATGCATACCTACACACATGCCTATCTATGTATATATCAAACACATACACACCACAAATAAATGAATAAATAAACACGATTTTAATAAAATTTATTATAAACATGCAAATAAATAAAATATCAATTCTAATGGATATAATAAGCATGTGTAATTAAAAAAATGAAAAAGCTTGGGCTGGTAAGGTCACTCAATGAGCAGTAAGGTTTGCTTTGCAAGTATGAGGACCTGAGTTCAAAGCTCCTGCACCCACTTGGCTATGGACTCATGTATTTGTAGTCTGTGTCCTGGTGTCATTAGGAAAGGCAAGGTGTTTGGTGGGCTTTTCTGGCTGCCAGCCTATCCCATCTTAAGGAAATAAGTTGGAACGTGATAGAACCAGACATTGAACATCATGCTTCAGGCTACTCGAGCATGAGCACGTTGGCCAAACACTCCATAGAATATACGTACGCATACATCTTACAAATACATACACATCAAAGTCAAAACAAACAAACAAAGCATGTTTTGAGACAGACTAATCACATTGGAAGTAAGCTTTTAAGAAGTGATGTAAGATTATTTATTGGATGTTTGGAGAAAAAAATTATCGCAGGGTTCTTCGGACACAGGTGATAAACTTAGCAAATAGGATTCTAAAAGGTATTTATTATATATTCTCTATGTATATATACAATATATATAAAGTATTTTCACTTTCTCTTGATGATGGCCAGTATCAAGTGTTTACAAATTTACCCAATTATTAGAAATGGTAGGTGGAGCAACACTCATGCATAGCACATTAGGGAAGAAACAGTGGAATCCATATTTAAAGAGATTTCTGAAAGAGAACAAGTTCAATCATAGCCAGGGCTGACATGGTGAGCAAAGCATTGAATGGTGTTTTGACTTGGTATCACCCACCTTTATGGTTTCAGTTGCAGATACTACATATAGTATCCCCTCATCACATTCAGACAATAATGACACACAAGATCAAATACTCAGGTGTGTCAACAGAATGCTCTCATGACTCTCTAATATCTCACTTCTCACTTCTCAGGCCCTTTCTAACTTTACTTCTCTACCCCCACTATTTTCTTTTGTGGTACCCAGAAATTAAAATCCCTGTGTGCCCCAATTCACAGATGTTGTATGTTTTTATTAAAAGATTTATATTTTAGCATGTTAATTTAATTGTTTCCCTGAAATAAGACGAAGTAAAATATATTTAATTCAGAAGAGTAAGGCCACCTATACTAGAAACCAGGAAAATACAGAGAAAAACATTTCTGGTATGCTTGAGAATAGCAACTTCAAAGATTGGTAATCATCACAATAAGTTCCAGCATAAGAGGGTTATTTTACTAAATTCAAATTATGGCACAGCTCACAGTCCCAACCACATCTAATTTTTACTTAATAGTTTCTGCCCATCTGTTTCATTAACATGGTTAGGCAAGCAACCAATGTACTGGGAGGTCATTTTTTTTTTAAAGTGGTAAATATAAAAAAAATTAATTAGAACAAATTAATCCATTGTTTTATACCATTTTTATTGTGTGCAAAGTTTTCTTGATTATTTTATGTATGTTTAATAGGTTTCATAAGATTACCTATGTTCATTTCTCTAAACTACAAAAAATGACTGGATACTTCTTACTACCACAAAATGAAGCCATATTTGTGTTTCTGTTCTTCACTGAAAGAAGCCTATACTTTACATTTTTCTGATCAGTAGATTATTATGCAGCACTGGGTGATGAACAGACCTTTCAGTACCTTTGAAGATGGAACTACATAAAGTTAAATATTATAGTCTAATGTTTCATCTCAATCAAGTGAAGCTGAATTGGAAAACACTCATTTGTTCAGTTTAAAACTACAATATATTTTTAAGGTAAATCACTTTGGCAAGTATGTTGTGAATTTCCATATCCAGCTTTATCCTTAACCATAAGGATACGCTATTTTGCATAATTCCCAGTTCATTCTTTGGATTGTTTTGTTTCTCTTGAAATTGATTCTGGCTAATAAACTCAGGCTGAACTTTAACTTGAGAATTTTCCACTCTCTGCCTCCCCCACGCTTACAATCACAGATATTACCATACCTTAATAACTATTCATTTTTATGACACTTTTTTCTTGTTTCTTCTTTATTTTCTCTGATTCACCTAAGATTGTGCAGTATTATGGAAAAAGCTAATTTTACTGCTCAGTGTTCATTATCAGCTGAACCAACATATTTTAAGATTATGCATTAATCATTTGATTTGTCTTGGTATATATGTAGGCTTAAATTTTTGGCTTGTAATACTCAAGTTTTAAATTAAAGCAATAACATATTTAAAATTTATCCCCTGGTGTAGTTAGAGTTTTCCTGCCTGGCCCAGTCAGGACAAATCCTCTTACCCGCCAGTCCCACAGTCGCTCAGACCCAAACAAGTAAACACACAGAAACTTATATTGCTTATAAACTGTATTGCAGTGCAGGATTCTTGTTATCTACTTCTTCTATCTTAAATTAACCCATTTCTGTTAGTCTATACTTTGCCACATGGCTTGTGGCTTACCGTGTCTTTACATGTTGCTTCTCATGGCAGTGGATGGCAGTGTCTGTCCTCCCCAGCCTTCTACCTCCCACAATTCTCTTCTCTGCTTGTCCTGCCTATACTTCCTGCGGGACACTGGCCAATCAGCATTTTATTTATACAGAGTGATATCCACAGCACCCTGGGGCTGGAATGATGGTCAGAGATGAAGAGCACACATTTCTCCAAGGATCAGAGTGTTTCTAAGCACTAAGTCAAAGATATCTATTGGCTTTTTTTTTTTCTTTTTTCTTTTGCTTCCTGGGAACTTGCACTTATATGCAATTATCCATCAACACAATTACAACACAATAGTTTGATTATAAAATAATATATATATTTTTTTAAATTTAGCCTATGAATGAATTACTTCCCTTGAATGAGCAACTGCTGGTGCCTGAGTTTTCAGGATATTAAATGCTTCATAAGAGTTTCGCTGTCATTAGGAAAGTATCACTCTCTTAGTTTCTTTTCCTGTGGTAATGAAATGCTCCTAGAAAAGAAACCTAAGAAAAGATGTTATTTTGATTCATAGTTCCAGATGATGTCTATCATTGCCTGGAAGTCACAGCATCAGGAGTTTGTGATGCTTATATTGCACCACAGATAAAGAATAAAGCAGAGACTGTGTCTTCTGTAAGTGACAGGAAAATTTCACACGTGTTACAACACAATGGTTACCTAAACAAGACTCGATGAATGAGAATATCAGCAGACAAGCTCATGCAGAAGTAAGGGAATCTCACAGGATTCCAGCTCTAGACAAAATACTAAATGCCAATTTTTGACTGGACACATGGGAGAATTAGCTTCTCCCAGGGATGGCCCCCCTAATTGGTTATCTAATACAAATTGGCCAGCCAGCCTTGAAGTCACATACAAACAAGCCACATGACAAATGGACTCAACAGATTGTATTTGTATATTTATACATATGTATGCAGCAACACTAATAAAAAGGAGGGCATCAATTTGAGAGGGAGTGGACTGAGGCATGGAGGCTCAGGAAGTGATATAATTATATTTTAATTTAAAATCCATTTACTTCAAACATATCTGCATAGAAACTGATTTTGTATCTGTGGAGGGGAAGGGAGGGTGGGGGTAGAATGAGAGGGAGAGAGAGGGACAGTCACACAGCAACAAACAGTATGTTGGTACTCAGCTCTCTTTCTTCACTTACACAATTCAAGATAATGCAGTAATGAAACAGTACCACCCACAGTGGACTGGGGCTTCCAGCCATATGAACACAAGCTACATAATCTTCATAGGCATGATTAGAAGCTTGTCCACTGTGTGATGCTAGATTTTGTTAAGCTGACATCACTAACTATTAGGGCAACCCATATGACACATGTTTAGAAGCAGTGTACATGTACTTAGTTGTCTCTGCATATGCAAGATCTTCTAGGTGAAATCCATCCTAACTATATGCTTTTGAGAGATTATTTAATGGCTGTGAATTGTAATAGGCATTAGTTTCTTAATTCAATAATATGTTGAAGAAGGTCCAGCCTTCTGCAGGTCAGAGAGACTGGGAACAAGATGCAGAGTTGTCAAGAAAATAAACATATAGACCTTTGTTCTGAGTGGTAAAATTTTCTTCTTTTTATTATTCTTTTTGTTGCTTGTTTCACCCTATTCTTTTTCTGTTATTCTACCTTGATATTTCCTTCTTCTTTCCTGGTGGCTTCCTTTTAACTTCTTTATTTTTTCCTCTTACACCATATATACCCCAGAAAAATCTTTCAAGCAATATAAAAAATTACAATATGATAATATTCCATTTTGAAGTGGATGATTACAATGAATTCAAGTAAAAAAAAAAAAACCATGTTTCCTATTTCCCTTACTTGATTAAATATTTTACATATTGCAGGTGAAAAACAAATTATACAATTATCTTAACTAACCTTCCAATTCTTTGTTTTCTATTTAAATGAAGTCAATTGTTTAAAGCTTTGTTTTAGTGGTGGTGTATACCAAAATTCGTGAACACATTTCCCAACATCAAAAAGAACTTGAGCTAACTGCAGGGACTTGATGGTTTTCCTTAATCATTAACCTAAACCACAGTATATATGTCTTCTCAAGTAAAATTCACAACTTCTGGCTACATGACATTTTCTTGTTCCTATTGTCTACCCTCTGCAATCCTTGATTTACCAGGGGCAGGGTGAACACTATATCCCACCTTTACCTATTTAAATTTTCTCACTAAACTAACCTCTATCATAATCCCTTACTACATTTGTTGGAAATCCTTAATCATCAAAATTCTATTTAAACCAGCACTATTATTGTATACAATTATTGCTTCAATTAAACAGTACTGCTTAAGAGGAAATCGTATTTTTAATAATTCTCAAATAAAAATGCCAGTAGAATGGGATATTTCCATGAGACAGTCACACTACATTAAAGGCAGTGGGGATCTCCAGATACACAGTACACCTTGCCAGATACCAGAAACACTGGCAGCGGCAAGCTTTAAAGGCACGGGCAGTAGCAAGAGACATTCTGGGGCCAAAGCCCTCGGGGCCTCTCCTATTCTAGGTTCACCCATCAGTGCCTTGCATTCTGATGGGACAAGTACAAGTGCCTCCTGCTGTTCCTCTGACATGGCCTCTGGCAGAATATTAAGAGATTTGATAGGAAATCTTTTTTTTTGTTTGTTTGTTTTTTGAATTTGTAGAATGTATTGACAAATTTTAGCTTACTTTACCCTGTAGGTAAATAGAGGAAACTGTATGACAGCTGGCCTCACGGCAGACTGTTTAAGGGAGCTATTATTCCTTCTGCAGAGGCATCATTGAATGGCCAAGCTCAGAAGAGTTTTCTTCATTGTTTTTCTTCAGCATTTTATCAATGAATTTTCATTCTCACCTACCATCTCCTACAGGTATTTGTACCAATTAATTCATCTCCATGTGGGAAAAACATTTCTAGGCAAACACTGGACACAACTAATTTGGACTGCCTTTGATTTTGAAGATGAATAAAATATTTCCATGTTTTCTTTCTGAATAAGTTTAATTACTATAATATTTAATGATGTTGAAACGAAATAAAATACATGAGGGATATCTTTGACTAAAAAGCAGGATGGCATTCACTTAATTATTTACCGAATCATCTCACCAATTCTTTTTAAAGTATAATTATGTCCTTCCTTCCCTGCTTCCTTCTTTTCTTTCTTTCCTTCCTTCGTTTTTCTCCTTCCTTCCCTCCCTCCCTTCTTCTCTCTCTCTCTCTCTCTCTCTCTCTCTCTCTCTCTCTCTCTCTCTCTCTCTCTTTCTTGGGTTTAGGTATGAGTTGGCACATTGACTCATTTCAGTTTACAAGCAAAGATAAGACAAATCATAGAAGTCTAGAGAAATGAAGGACTTTTTTTGCTTTCTTTTTCTTTTTTTAAATGCAGTTTAATACTAGAAAATGTTTCTTCAGTACTGTACATGTAATGTTGAGTTTCTACTACAATGCAATATTAAGTAGATTCAAAAAAAGATACAATTACTATTGGTAAAGAGGAATTTAAAAATTTTATA